>NW_027522670.1:0-88439 GCF_052094955.1 Ictidomys tridecemlineatus
AACACTTTTTCACCCAATCTGATGATACTTTCAGGGAATAATCAGTACACCAATCCCACTTGGCTCACCAAATTTCATTCTTCTAGGTTAAAACCGTTCGTTTGCAGTAACCGTTTGCATTTTAAGGTTTCACTCTGTTTCTCCTATACGGATACATGTATTTGGAACTCTAAATCAAACACGGTTTGTGCTAGCTCTTTGAAACTTGACCCAATAAAGCAGTTTCAAGTTCTATGTCTATGGTTTGTTTGCTGTTGATGTATCCTAAGCAGAGACTGGCGAGAATCACTTTCATGGAAAGGGGTTGCCAAGCTTCCAAAAAACTACGAGTTGCCTGAAATCTCAGCAAACACTTTTTCACCCAATCTTGATGATACTTTCAGGGAATGATCAGTACACCAATCCCACTTGGCTCACCAAATTTCGTTCTTCTCGGTTAAACCGTTCGTTTGCATTAACCGTTTTCATTTTGAGGTTTCACTCTGTTTTCTCCTATATGGATACATGTATTTGGAACTCTAAATCGAACACGGTTTGTGCTAGCTCTTTGAAACTTGACCCAATAAAGCAGTTTCAACTTCTGTCTCTATGGTTTGTTTGCTGTTGATGGAGCCTAAGCAGAGACTGGCGAGAATCACTTTCATGGAAAGGGGTTGCCAAGCTTCCAAAAACTAGGAGTTGCCTGAAATCTCAGCAAACACTTTTCACCCAATCTTGATGATACTTTCAGGGAATGATCAGTACACCAATCCCCACTTTGATAACCAAATTTTGTTCTTCTAGGTTAAACCGTTCGTATGCAGTAACTGTTTTCATTTTGAGGTTTCACTCTGTTTTCTCCTATACGGATACATGTATTTGGAACTCTAAATCAAACACGGTTTGTGCTAGCTCTTTGAAACTTGACCCAAGAAAAGCAATTTCAAGTTCTGTCTCTATGGTTTGTTTGCTGTTGATGTAGCCCCTAAGCAGAGACTGGCGAGAATCACTTTCATGGAAAGGGGTTTCCAAGCTTCCAAAAAACTACGAGTTTCCTGAAATCTCAGCAAACACTTTTCACCCAATCTTGATGAAACTTTCAGGGATTGATCAGTACACAAATCCACTTGGCTCACCAAATTGCGTTCTTCTAGGTTAAACCGTTCGTTTGCAGTAACCGGTTCCATTTTGAGGTTTCACTCTGTTTTCTCCTATACGGATACATGTATTTGGAACTCTAAATCAAACACGGTTTGTGCTAGCTCTTTTAAACTTGACCCAATAAAGCAGTTTCAAGTTCTATCTCTATGGTTTGTTTGCTGTTGATGTAGCCCTAAGCAGAGACTGGCAAGAATTACTTTCATGGAAAGGGGTTGCCAAGCTTCCAAAAAACTACGAGTTGCCTGAAATCTCAGCAAACACTTTTTCACCCAATCTTGATGATACTTTCAGGGAATAATCAGTACACCAATCCCACTTGGCTCACCAAATTTCATTCTTCTAGGTTAAACCGTTCGTTTGCAGTAACCGTTTGCATTTTAAGGTTTCACTCTGTTTTCTCCTATACGGATACATGTATTTGGAACTCTAAATCAAACACGGTTTGTGCTAGCTCTTTGAAACTTGACCCAATAAAGCAGTTTCAAGTTCTATGTCTATGGTTTGTTTGCTGTTGATGTATCCCTAAGCAGAGACTGGCGAGAATCACTTTCATGGAAAGGGGTTGCCAAGCTTCCAAAAAACTACGAGTTGCCTGAAATCTCAGCAAACACTTTTTCACCCAATCTTGAGGATACTTTTTGGGAATGATCAGTACACCAATCCCACGTGGCTCACCAAATTTCGTTCTTCTAGGTTAAACCGTTCGTTTGCAGTAATTGTTTTCATTTTGAGGTTTCACTCTGTTTTCTCCTATACGGATACATGTATTTGGAACTCTAAATCAAACACCGGTTTGTGCTAGCTCTTTGAAACGTGACCCAATAAAGCAGTTTCAAGTTCTGTCTCTATGGTTTGTTTGCAGTTGGTGTACCCCTAAGCAGAGACTGGCGAGAATCAGTTTCATGGAAAGGGGTTGCCAAGCTTCCAAAAAACTACAAGTTTCCTGAAATCTCAGCAAACACTTTTTCACCCAATCTTGATGATACTTTCAGGGAATAATCAGTACACAGTCCCACTTGGCTCACCAAATTTCGTTCTTCTAGGTTAACCGTTCGTTTGCAGTAACCGTTTTTATTTTGAGGTTTCATTCTGATTTCTTTTATACGAATACATGTATTTGGAACTCTAAATCAAACACGGGTTGTGCTAGCTCTTTGAAACTTGACCCAATAAAGCAGTTTCAAGTTCTGTTTCTACGGTTTGTTTGCTGTTTTGTAGCCCTAAGTAGAGACTGGCGAGAATCACTTTCATGGAAAGGGGTTGCCAAGCTTCCAAAAAACTACGAGTTGCCTGAAATCTCAGCAAACACTTTTTCACGCAATTGTCTTGATACTGTCATGGAATGATCAGTACACCAATCCCACTTGACTCATCAAATTTCGTTCTTCTAGGTTAAACCGTTCCTTTGCAGTAACCGTTTTCATTTTGAGGTTTCACTCTGTTTTCTCCTATAGGGATACATGTATTTGGAACTCTAAATCAAACACGGTTTGTGCTAGCTCTTTGAAACTTGACATAATAAATCAGTTTCAAGTTCTATCTCTATGGTTTGTTTGCTGTTGATTAGCCCTAAGCAGAGACTGGCAAGAATCACTTTCATGGAAAGGGGTTGCCAAGCTTCCAAAAAACTACGAGTTGCCTGAAATCTCAGCAAACACTTTTTCACCCAATCTTGATGATACCCTCTGAGAATGATTAGTACACCAATCCCACTTGGCTCACCAAATTTCGTTCTTCTAGGTTAAACCGTTCGTTTGCAGTAACCGTTTTCATTTTGAGGTTTCACTCTGTTTTCTCCTATACGGATACATGTGTTTGGAACTCTAAATCAAACACGGTTAGTGCTAGCTCTTTGAAACTTGACCCAATAAAGCAGTTTCAAGTTCTATCTCTATGGTTTTTTTGCTGTTGATGTAGCCCTAAGCAGAGACTGGCGAGAATCACTTTCATGGAAAGGGGTTGCCAAGCTTCCAAAAAATTACGAGTTGCCTGAAATCTCAGCAAACACTTTTTCAACCGAACTTGATGATACTTTCAGGGAATGATCAGTACACCAATCCCACTGGGCTCAACAAATTTCGTTCTTCTAGGTTAAACCGTTCGTTTGCAGTAATCGTTTTCATTTTGAGGTTTCACTCTGTTTTCTCCTATATGGATACATGTATTTGGAACTCTAAATCAAACACGGTTTGTGCTAGCTCTTTGAAAATTGACCCAATTAAGCAGTTTCAAGTTCTATCTCTATGGTTTGTTTACTGTTGATGTAGCCCTAAGCAGAGACTGGCGAGAATTACTTTCATGGAAAGGGGTTGCCAAGCTTCCAAAAAACTACGAGTTGCCTGAAATCTCTGCAAACACTTTTTCACCCAATCTTCATGATACTTTCAGGGAATTATCAGTACACCAATCCCACTTGGCTCACCAAATTTCGTTCTTTTAGGTTAAACCGTTCGTTTGCAGTAACCGTTTTCATTTTGAGGTTTCACTCTGTTTTCTCCTATAGGGATACATGTATTTGGAACTCTAAATCAAACACGGTTTGTGCTAGCTCTTTGAAACTTGACCCAATTAAGCAGTTTCATGTTCTATCTCTATGGTTTTTTGCTGTTGATGTAGCCCTATGCAGAGACTGGCGAGAATCACTTTCATGTAAAGGGGTTGCCAAGCTTCCAAAAAACTACGAGTTGCCTGAAATCTCAGCAAACACTTTTTCACCCAATCTTGATGATACTTTCAGGGAATGATCAGTACACCAATCCCACTTGGCTCACCAAATTTCGTTCTTCTAGGTTAAACCGTTCGTTTGCAGTAACCGTTTTCATTTTGAGGTTTCACTCTGTTTTCTCCTATACGGATACATGTATTTGGAACTCTAAATCAAACACGGTTTGTGCTAGCTTTTTGAAACTTGACCCAATAAAGCAGTTTCAATTTCTATCTCTATGGTTTATTTGCTGTTGATGTACCCCTAAGCAGGACTTGCGAGAATCTCTTTTATGGAAAGGGGTTCCCAAGCTTCCAAAAAACTACGAGTTGCCTGAAATCTCAGCAAACACTTTTTCACCCAATCTTGATGATACTTTCAGGGAATGATCTGTACACCAATCCCACTTGGCACACCAAATTTCGTTCTTCTAGATTAAACCGTTTGTTTGGAGTAACCGTTTTCATTTTGAGGTTTCACTCTGTTTTCTCCTATATGGATACATGTATTTGGAACTCTAAATCAACACGGTTTGTGCTAGCTCTCTGAAACTTGACCCAATAAAGCAGTATAAACTTCTGTCTCTCTGGTTTGTTTGCCATTGATGGAGCCCTAAGCAGAGACTGGCGAGAATCACTTTCATGGAAAGGGGTTGCCAAGCTTCCAAAAACTACGAGTTGCCTGAAATCTCAGCAAACACTTTTTGACCCAATCTTGATGATAGTTTCAGGGAATGATCAGTACACCAATCCCACTTGGCTCACCAAATTTTGTTCTTCTAGGTTAAACCGTTCGTATGCAGTAACAGTTTTCATTTTGAGGTTTCACTCTGTTTACTCCTATACGGATACATGTACTTGGAACTCTAAATCAACACGGATTGTGCTAGCTCTTTGAAACTTGACCCAAAAAAGCAGTTTCAACTTCTGTCTCTATGGTTTGTTTGCTGTTGATGGAGCCCTAAGCAGAGACTGGCGAGAATCACTTTCATGGAAAGGGGTTGCCAAGCTTCCAAAAACTAGGAGTTGCCTGAAATCTCAGCAAACACTTTTTCACCCAATCCTGATCATACTTTCAGGAAATGATCAGTACACCAATCCCACTTTGATAACCAAATTTTGTTCTTCTAGGTTAAACCGTTCGTATGCAGTAACTGTTTTCATTTTGAGGTTTCACTCTGTTTTCTCCTATACGGATACATGTATTTGGAACTCTAAATCAAACATGGTTTGTGCTAGCTCTTTGAAACTTAACCCAAGAAAGCAGTTTCAAGTTCTGTCTCTATGATTTGTTTGCTGTTGATGTAGCCCTAAGCAGAGACTGGCGAGAATCACTTTCATGGAAAGGGGTTTCCAAGCTTCCAAAAAACTACGAGTTTCCTGAAATCTCAGCCAACACTTTTTCACCCAATCTTGATGATACTTTCAGGGAATGATCAGTACACGAATCCCACTTGGCTCACCAAATTGCGTTCTTCTAGGTTAACCGTTCGTTTGCAGTAACAGTTTTCATTTTGAGGTTTCACTCTGTTTTCTCCTATACAGACACATGTATTTCAAACTCTAAATCAAACACGGTTTGTGCTAGCTCTTTGAACCTTGACCCAATAAAACAGTTTCAAATTCTATCTCTATGGTTTGTTTGCAGTTGATGTAGCCCTAAGCAGAGACTGGCGAGAATCACTTTCATGGAAAGGGGTTGCCAAGCTTCCAAAAAACTACAAGTTGCCTGAAATCTCAGCAAACACTTTTTCACCCAATCTTGCTGATACATTCAGAGAATGATCAGTACAACAATCCCACCTGGCTCACCAAATTTCGTTCTTCTAGGTTGAACCGTTTGTTTGCAGTAACCGTTTCATTTTGAGGTTTCACTCTGTTTTCTCCTATACGGATACATGTATTTGGAACTCTAAATCAAACACGGTTTGTTCTAGCTCTTTGATACTTGACCCAATAAAGCAGTTTCATGTTCTATCTCTATGGTTTGTTTGCTGTTGATGTAGACCTAAGCAGAAACTGGGGAGAATCACTTTCATGGAAATGGGTTGCCAAGCTTCCAAAAAAACTACGAGTTTCCTGAAATCTCATCAACCACTTTTTCACCCAATCTTGATGATACTTTCAGGGAATGATCAGTATACCAATCCCACTTGGCTCACCAAATTTCGTTCTTCTAGGTTAAACCGTTCGTTTGCAGTAACCGTTTCCTTTTGATTTCTCGTATACGGATACATGTATTTGGAACTCTAAATCAAACACGGTTTGTGCTAGCTCTTTGAAACTTGACCCAATAAAGCAGTTTCAAGTTCTATCTATATGGTTTGTTAGCTGTTGATGTAGCCCAAAGCAGAGACTGGCGAGAATCACTTTCATGGAAAGGGGTTGCCAAGCTTCCAAAAAACTACGAGTTGCTTGAAATCTCAACAAACACTTTTTCACCCAATCTTGATGATACTTTCAGAAAATTATCAGTACAAAAATCCACTTGGCTCACCAAATTTCGTTCTTCTAGGTTAAACCGTTCGTTTGCAGTAACCGTTTTTATTTTGAGGTTTCACTCTGTTTTCTCCTATACGGATAGATGTATTTGGAACTCTAAATCAAAAACGGTTTGTGCTAGCTCTTTGAACTTGACCCAATAAAGCCGTTTCAACTTCTCTCTCAGTGGTTTGTTTGCTATTGATGTAGCCCTAAGCAGAGACTGGCGAGAATCACTTTCATGGAAAGGGGTTGCCAAGCTTCCAAAAAACTACCAGTTGCTGAAATATCAGCAAACACTTTTTCACGCAATCCTGATGATACTTTCAGGGAATGATCAGTACACCAATCCCACTTGGCTCACCAAATTTCGTTCTTCTAGGTTAAACCGTTCGTTTGCAGTAACCGTTTTCATTTTGAGGTTTCACTCTGTTTTCTCCTATACGTATACATGTATTTGGAACTCTAAATCAAACACGATTTGTGCTAGCTCTTTGAAACTTGACCCAATAAAGCAGTTTCAAGTTCTGTGTCTATGGTTTGTTTGCTGTTGATGTAGCCCTAAGCAGAGTCTGGCGAGAATAACTTTCATGGAAAGGGGTTGCCAAGCTTCCAAAAAACTACGAGTTGCCTGAAATCTCAGCAAACACTTTTTCACCCAATCTTGATGATACTTTCAGGGAATGATCAGTACACCAATCCCACTTGGCTCACCAAATTTCGTTCTTCTAGGTTAAACCGTTCGTTTGCAGTAACCGTTTTCATTTTGAGGTTTCACTCTGTTTTCATCTATGCGGATACTTGTATTTGGAACTCTAAATCAAACACGGTTTGTGCTAGCTCTTTGAAACTTGACCCAATAAAGCAGTTTCAAGTTCTGTCTTAATGGTTTGTTTGCTATTAATGTAGCGCTAAGCAGAGACTGGCGAGAATCACTTTCATGGAAAGGGGTTGCCAAGCTTCCAAAAAACTACGAGTTACCTGAAATCTCAGCAACCACTTTTTCACCCAATCTTGATGATACTTTCAGGGAATTATCAGTACACCAGTCCCATTTGGCTCACCAAATTTTGTTTTTCTAAGTTAAACCGTTCGTTTGCAGTAACACTTTTCATTTTGAGTTTTTCACTCTGTTTTCTCCTATACGGATACATGTATTTGAAACTCTAAATCAAACACGGTTTGTGCTAGCTCTTTGAACCTTGACCCAATATAACAGTTTCAAATTCTATCTCTATGGTTTGTTTGCAGTTGATGTAGCCCTAAGCAGAGACTGGCGAGAATCACTTTCATGGATAGGGGTTGCCAAGCTTCCAAATAACTACGAGTTGCCTGAAATCTCAGCAAACACCTTTTCACCCAATCTTGATGATACTTTCAGGGAATGATCAGTACACCAATCCCACTTCGCTCACCAAATTTCGTTCTTCTAGGTTAAACCGTTCGTTTGCAGTAACCGTTTTCATTTTGAGGTTTCACTCTGTTTTCTCCTATACGGGATACATGTATTTGGAACTCTAAATCAAACACGGTTTGTGCTAGCTCTTGAAATTGACCCAATAAAGCAGTTTCAAGTTCTACTCTACGGTTTGTTTGCTGTTGATGTAGCCCTAAGCAGATACTGGCGAGAATCACTTTCATGGATAGGGGTTGCCAAGCTTCCAAAAAAGTACGAGTTGCCTGAAATCTCAGCAAACACTTTTTCACCCAATTGTCTTGATACTGTCATGGAATGATCAGTACACCAATCCCACTTGGCTCACCAAATTTCGTTCTTCTAGGTTAAACCGTTCGTTTGCAGTAACCGTTTTCATTTTGAGGTTTCACTCTGTTTTCTCCTATCCGGATACATGTATTTGGAACTCTAAATCAAACACGGTTTGTGCTAGCTCTTTGAACCTTGACCCAATAAAGCAGTTTTAAGTTCTACCTCTATGGTTTGTTTGCAGTTGATGTAGCCCTAAGCAGAGACTGGCGAGAATCACGTTCATAGAAAGGGGTTGCCAAGCTTCCAAATAACGAGTTGCCTGAAATCTCAGCAAACACCTTTTTCACCCAATCTTGATGATACTTTCAGGGAATGATCAGTACATCAATCCCACTTGGCTCACCAAATTTCGTTCTTCTAGGTTAAACCGTTCGATTACAGTAACCGTTTTCATTTTGAGATTTCACTCTGTTTTATCCTATACGGATACAAGTATTTGGAACTCTAAATCAAACACGGTTTGTGCTAGCTCTTTGAAACTTGACCCAATAAAGCAGTTTCAAGTTCTATCTCTACGGTTTGTTTGCTGTTGATGTAGCCCTAAGCAGAGACTGGCGAGAATCACTTTCATGGAAAGGGGTTGCCAAGCTTCCAAAAAACTACGAGTTGCCTGAAATCTCAGCAAACACTTTTTTACCCAATCGTCCTGATACTTTCAGGGAATGATCAGTACACCAATCCCACTTGGCTCACCAAATTTCATTCTTCTATGTTAAACCGTTCGTTTGCAGTAACCGTTTTCATTTTGAGGTTTCACTCTGTTTTCTCCTATACGGATACATGTATTTGGAACTCTAAATCAAACACGGTTTGTGCTAGCTCTTTGAAACTTGACCCAATAAAGCAGTTTCAGGTTCTATCTCTATGGTTTCTTTTCTGTTGATGTAGCCCTAAGCAGAGACTGGCGAGAATCACTTTCAAGGAAAGGGGTTGCCAAGCTTAAAAAAACTACGAGTTTCCTGAAATCTCAGCTAAGACTTTTTCACCCAATCTTGATGATACTTTCAGGGAATGATCAGTACACCAATCCCACTTGGCTCACCAAATTTCGTTCTTCTAGGTTAAACCGTTCGTTTGCAGTAACCGTTTTCATTTTGAGGTTTCACTCTGTTTTCTCGTATACGGATACATGTATTTGGAACTCTAAATCAAAAACGGTTTGTGCTAGCTCTTTGAAAATTGACCCAGTAATGCAGTTTCAAGCTCTGTCTCTATGGTTTGTTTGCTGTTGATGTAGCCCTAAGCAGAGACTGGCGAGAATCACTTTCATGGAAAGGGGTTTCCAAGCTTCCAAAAAACTACGAGTTGCCTGAAATCTCAGCAAACACTTTTTAAGCCAACCTTGATGATACTTTCAGGGAATGATCAGTACACCAATCCCACTTGGCTCACCAAATTTCGTTCTTATAGGTTAAACCGTTCGTTTGCAGTAACCGTTTTCATTTTGAGGTTTCACTCTGTTTCTCCTATACGGATACATGTATTTGGAACTCTAAATCAAACACGGTTTGTGCTAGCTCTTTGAAACGTGTCCCAATTAATCAGTTTCAAGTTCTGTCTCTATGGTTTGTTTGCTGTTGATGTAGCCCTAAGGAGAGACTGGCGAGAATCACTTTCATGGAAAGGGGTTGCCAAGCTTCCAAAAAACTACGAGTTTCCTGAAATCTCAGCAAACACTTTTTCACCCAATCTTGATGATACATTCAGGGAATGATCAGTACACTAATCCCACTTGGCTCACCAAATTGCGTTCTTCTAGGTTAAACCGTTCGTTTGCAGTAACCGTTTTCATTTTGAGGTTTCACTCTGTTTTCTCCTATCCGGATACATGTATTTGGAACTCTAAATCAAACACGGTTTGTTCTAGCTCTTTGAACCTTGACCCAATAAAGCAGTTTCAAGTTCTACCTCTATGGTTTGTTTGCAGTTGATGTAGCCCTAAGCAGAGACTGGCGAGAATCACTTTCATAGAAAGGGGTTGCCAAGCTTCCAAATAACGAGTTGCCTGACATCTCAGCAAACACCTTTTTCACCCAATCTTGATGATACTTTCAGGGAATGATCATTACACCAATCCCACTTGGCTCACCAAATTTCGTTCTCCTAGGTTAAACCGTTCGATTGCAGTAACCGTTTTCATTTTGATGTTTCACTCTGTTTTATCCTATACGGATACAAGTATTTGGAACTCTAAATCAAACACGGTTTGTGCTAGCTCTTTGAAACTTGACCCAATAAAGCAGTTTTAAGTTCTATCTCTACGGTTTGTTTGCTGTTGATGTAGCCCTAAGCAGAGACTGGCGAGAATCACTTTCATGGAAAGGGGTTGCCAAGCTTCCAAAAAACTACGAGTTGCCTGAAATCTCAGCAAACGCTTTTTTACCCAATCGTCCTGATACTTTCAGGGAATGATCAGTACACCAATCCCACTTGGCTCACCAAATTTCGTTCTTCTAGGTTAAACCGTTCGTTTGCAGTAACCGTTTTCATTTTGAGGTTTCACTCTGTTTTCTCCTACATGTTTAGATGTATTTGGAACTCTAAATAAAATGCGGTTTGTGCTAGCTCTTTGAAACTTGACCCAATAAAGCAGTTTCAAGTTCTATCTCGGTGGTTTGTTTGCTATTGATGTAGCCCTATGTAGAGACTGGCGAGAATCACTTTCATGGAAATGGGTTGCCAAGCTTCCAGAAAACTACGAGTTGCCTGAAATCTCAGCAAACACTTTTTCACCCAATCGTCCTGATACTTTCAAAGAATGATCAGTACACCAATCTCACTTGGCTCACCAAATTTCGTTCTTCTAGGTTCAACCATTCGTTTGCAGTAACTGTTTTCATTTGAGGTTTCACTCTGTTTACTCCTATAGGGATACATGTATTTGGAACTCTTAAATCAAACACGGTTTGTGCTAGCTCTTTGAAGCTGACCCAAAAAGCAGTTTCATGTACTATCTCTATGGTTTGTTTGCTGTTGATGTAGCCCTAAGCAGAGACTGGCGAGAATCACTTTCATGAAAAGGGGTTGCCAAGCTTCCAAAAAACTACTAGTTGCCTGAAATCTCAGCAAACCACTTTTTCACCCAATCTTGATGATACTTTCATGGGAATGATCAGTGCACCAATCCCACTTGGCTCACCAAATTTCGTTCTTCTAGGTTAAACCGTTCGTTTGCAGTAACCGTTTTTATTTTGAGGTTTCACTCTGTTTTCTCCTATACGGATACATGTATTTGGAACTCTAAATCAAACACGGTTTGTGCTAGCTCTTTGAAACTTGACCCAATAAAGCAGTTTCAAGTTCTGTCTTAATGGTTTGTTTGCTATTAATGTAGCGCTAAGCAGAGACTGGCGAGAATCACTTTCATGGAAAGGGGTTGCCCAAGCTTCCAAAAAACTACGAGTTACCTGAAATCTCAGCAACCACTTTTTCACCCAATCTTGATGATACTTTCAGGGAATTATCAGTACACCAGTCCCATTTGGCTCACCAAATTTTGTTTTTCTAAGTTAAACCGTTCGTTTGCAGTAACACTTTTCATTTTGAGTTTTCACTCTGTTTTCTCCTATACGGATACATGTATTTGAAACTCTAAATCAAACACGGTTTGTGCTAGCTCTTTGAACCTTGACCCAATATAACAGTTTCAAATTCTATCTCTATGGTTTGTTTGCAGTTGATGTAGCCCTAAGCAGAGACTGGCGAGAATCACGTTCATGGATAGGGGTTGCCAAGCTTCCAAATAACTACGAGTTGCCTGAAATCTCAGCAAACACCTTTTTCACCCAATCTTGATGATACTTTCAGGGAATGATCAGTACACCAATCCCACTTCGCTCACCAAATTTCGTTCTTCTAGGTTAAACCGTTCGTTTGCAGTAACCGTTTTCATTTTGAGGTTTCACTCTGTTTTCTCCTATACGGATACATGTATTTGGAACTCTAAATCAAACACGGTTTGTGCTAGCTCTTGAAATTGACCCAATAAAGCAGTTTCAAGTTCTATCTCTACGGTTTGTTTGCTGTTGATGTAGCCCTAAGCAGATACTGGCGAGAATCACTTTCATGGATAGGGGTTGCCAAGCTTCCAAAAAAGTACGAGTTGCCTGAAATCTCAGCAAACACTTTTTCACCCAATTGTCTTGATACTGTCATGGAATGATCAGTACACCAATCCCACTTGGCTCACCAAATTTCGTTCTTCTAGGTTAAACCGTTCGTTTGCAGTAACCGTTTTCATTTTGAGGTTTCACTCTGTTTTCTCCTATCCGGATACATGTATTTGGAACTCTAAATCAAACACGGTTTGTGCTAGCTCTTTGAACCTTGACCCAATAAAGCAGTTTTAAGTTCTACCTCTATGGTTTGTTTGCAGTTGATGTAGCCCTAAGCAGAGACTGGCGAGAATCACGTTCATAGAAAGGGGTTGCCAAGCTTCCAAATAACGAGTTGCCTGAAATCTCAGCAAACACCTTTTTCACCCAATCTTGATGATACTTTCAGGGAATGATCAGTACATCAATCCCACTTGGCTCACCAAATTTCGTTCTTCTAGGTTAAACCGTTCGATTACAGTAACCGTTTTCATTTTGAGATTTCACTCTGTTTTATCCTATACGGATACAAGTATTTGGAACTCTAAATCAAACACGGTTTGTGCTAGCTCTTTGAAACTTGACCCAATAAAGCAGTTTCAAGTTCTATCTCTACGGTTTGTTTGCTGTTGATGTAGCCCTAAGCAGAGACTGGCGAGAATCACTTTCATGGAAAGGGGTTGCCAAGCTTCCAAAAAACTACGAGTTGCCTGAAATCTCAGCAAACACTTTTTTACCCAATCGTCCTGATACTTTCAGGGAATGATCAGTACACCAATCCCACTTGGCTCACCAAATTTCATTCTTCTATGTTAAACCGTTCGTTTGCAGTAACCGTTTTCATTTTGAGGTTTCACTCTGTTTTCTCCTATACGGATACATGTATTTGGAACTCTAAATCAAACACGGTTTGTGCTAGCTCTTTGAAACTTGACCCAATAAAGCAGTTTCAGGTTCTATCTCTATGGTTTCTTTTCTGTTGATGTAGCCCTAAGCAGAGACTGGCGAGAATCACTTTCAAGGAAAGGGGTTGCCAAGCTTAAAAAAACTACGAGTTTCCTGAAATCTCAGCTAAGACTTTTTCACCCAATCTTGATGATACTTTCAGGGAATGATCAGTACACCAATCCCACTTGGCTCACCAAATTTCGTTCTTCTAGGTTAAACCGTTCGTTTGCAGTAACCGTTTTCATTTTGAGGTTTCACTCTGTTTTCTCGTATACGGATACATGTATTTGGAACTCTAAATCAAAAACGGTTTGTGCTAGCTCTTTGAAAATTGACCCAGTAATGCAGTTTCAAGCTCTGTCTCTATGGTTTGTTTGCTGTTGATGTAGCCCTAAGCAGAGACTGGCGAGAATCACTTTCATGGAAAGGGGTTTCCAAGCTTCCAAAAAACTACGAGTTGCCTGAAATCTCAGCAAACACTTTTTAAGCCAACCTTGATGATACTTTCAGGGAATGATCAGTACACCAATCCCACTTGGCTCACCAAATTTCGTTCTTATAGGTTAAACCGTTCGTTTGCAGTAACCGTTTTCATTTTGAGGTTTCACTCTGTTTTCTCCTATACGGATACATGTATTTGGAACTCTAAATCAAACACGGTTTGTGCTAGCTCTTTGAAACGTGTCCCAATTAATCAGTTTCAAGTTCTGTCTCTATGGTTTGTTTGCTGTTGATGTAGCCCTAAGGAGAGACTGGCGAGAATCACTTTCATGGAAAGGGGTTGCCAAGCTTCCAAAAAACTACGAGTTTCCTGAAATCTCAGCAAACACTTTTTCACCCAATCTTGATGATACATTCAGGGAATGATCAGTACACTAATCCCACTTGGCTCACCAAATTGCGTTCTTCTAGGTTAAACCGTTCGTTTGCAGTAACCGTTTTCATTTTGAGGTTTCACTCTGTTTTCTCCTATCCGGATACATGTATTTGGAACTCTAAATCAAACACGGTTTGTTCTAGCTCTTTGAACCTTGACCCAATAAAGCAGTTTCAAGTTCTACCTCTATGGTTTGTTTGCAGTTGATGTAGCCCTAAGCAGAGACTGGCGAGAATCACTTTCATAGAAAGGGGTTGCCAAGCTTCCAAATAACGAGTTGCCTGACATCTCAGCAAACACCTTTTTCACCCAATCTTGATGATACTTTCAGGGAATGATCATTACACCAATCCCACTTGGCTCACCAAATTTCGTTCTCCTAGGTTAAACCGTTCGATTGCAGTAACCGTTTTCATTTTGATGTTTCACTCTGTTTTATCCTATACGGATACAAGTATTTGGAACTCTAAATCAAACACGGTTTGTGCTAGCTCTTTGAAACTTGACCCAATAAAGCAGTTTTAAGTTCTATCTCTACGGTTTGTTTGCTGTTGATGTAGCCCTAAGCAGAGACTGGCGAGAATCACTTTCATGGAAAGGGGTTGCCAAGCTTCCAAAAAACTACGAGTTGCCTGAAATCTCAGCAAACGCTTTTTTACCCAATCGTCCTGATACTTTCAGGGAATGATCAGTACACCAATCCCACTTGGCTCACCAAATTTCGTTCTTCTAGGTTAAACCGTTCGTTTGCAGTAACCGTTTTCATTTTGAGGTTTCACTCTGTTTTCTCCTACATGTTTAGATGTATTTGGAACTCTAAATAAAATGCGGTTTGTGCTAGCTCTTTGAAACTTGACCCAATAAAGCAGTTTCAAGTTCTATCTCGGTGGTTTGTTTGCTATTGATGTAGCCCTATGTAGAGACTGGCGAGAATCACTTTCATGGAAATGGGTTGCCAAGCTTCCAGAAAACTACGAGTTGCCTGAAATCTCAGCAAACACTTTTTCACCCAATCGTCCTGATACTTTCAAAGAATGATCAGTACACCAATCTCACTTGGCTCACCAAATTTCGTTCTTCTAGGTTCAACCATTCGTTTGCAGTAACTGTTTTCATTTTGAGGTTTCACTCTGTTTACTCCTATAGGGATACATGTATTTGGAACTCTAAATCAAACACGGTTTGTGCTAGCTCTTTGAAGCTTGACCCAAAAAGCAGTTTCATGTACTATCTCTATGGTTTGTTTGCTGTTGATGTAGCCCTAAGCAGAGACTGGCGAGAATCACTTTCATGGAAAGGGGTTGCCAAGCTTCCAAAAAACTACTAGTTGCCTGAAATCTCAGCAACCACTTTTTCACCCAATCTTGATGATACTTTCAGGGAATGATCAGTGCACCAATCCCACTTGGCTCACCAAATTTCGTTCTTCTAGGTTAAACCGTTCGTTTGCAGTAACCGTTTTCATTTTGAGGTTTCACTCTGTTTTCTCCTATACGGATACATGTATTTGGAACTCTAAATCAAACACGGTTTGTGCTAGCTCTTTGAAACTTGACCCAATAAAGCAGTTTCAAGTTCTATCTCTATGGTTTCTTTTCTGTTGATGTAGCCCTAAGCAGAGACTGGCGAGAATCACTTTCAAGGAAAGGGGTTGCCAAGCTTAAAAAAACTACGAGTTTCCTGAAATCTCAGCTAAGACTTTTTCACCCAATCTTGATGATACTTTCAGGGAATGATCAGTACACCAATCCCACTTGGCTCACCAAATTTCGTTCTTCTAGTTTAAACCGTTCGTTTGCAGTAACCGTTTTCATTTTGAGGTTTCACTCTGTTTTCTCGTATACGGATACATGTATTTGGAACTCTAAATCAAAAACGGTTTTTGCTAGCTCTTTGAAAATTGACCCAATAATGCAGTTTCAAGCTCTGTCTCTATGGTTTGTTTGCTGTTGATGTAGCCCTAAGCAGAGACTGGCGAGAATCACTTTCATGGAAAAGGGTTGCCAAGCTTCCAAAAAACTACGAGTTGCCTAAAGTCTCAGCAAACACTTTTTCAACCGAACTTGATGATACTTTCAGGGAATGATCAGTACACCAATCCCACTGGGCTCAACAAATTTCGTTCTTCTAGGTTAAACCGTTCGTTTGCAGTAACCGTTTTCATATTGAGGTTTCACTCTGTTTTCTCCTATATGGATACATGTATTTGGAACTCTAAATCAAACACGGTTTGTGCTAGCTCTTTGAAAATTGACCCAATTAAGCAGTTTCAAGTTCTATCTCTATGGTTTGTTTACTGTTGATGTAGCCCTAAGCAGAGACTGGCGAGAATTACTTTCATGGAAAGGGGTTGCCAAGCTTCCAAAAAACTACGAGTTGCCTGAAATCTCTGCAAACACTTTTTCACCCAATCTTCATGATACTTTCAGGGAATTATCAGTACACCAATCCAACTTGGCTCACCAAATTTCGTTCTTTTAGGTTAAACCGTTCGTTTGCAGTAACCGTTTTCATTTTGAGGTTTCACTCTGTTTTCTCCTATAGAGATACATGTATTTGGAACACTAAATCAAACACGGTTTGTGCTAGCACTTTGAAACTTGACCCAATTAAGCAGTTTCATGTTCTATCTCTATGGTTTGTTTGCTGTTGATGTAGCCCTATGCAGAGACTGGCGAGAATCACTTTCATGGAAAGAGTTTGCCAAGCTTCCAAAAAACTACGAGTTGCCTTAAATCTCAGCAAACACTTTTTGACCCAATCTTGATGATACTTTCAGGGAATGATCAGTACACCAATCCCACTTGGCTCACCAAATTTCGTTCTTCTAGGTTAAACCGTTCGTTTGCAGTAACCGTTTTCATTTTGAGGTTTCACTCTGTTTTCTCCTATACGGATACATGGATTTGGAACTCTAAATCAAACACGGTTTGTGCTAGCTCTTTGAAACTTGACCCAATTAAGCAGTTTCAAGTTCTATCTCTATGGTTTGTTTGCTGTTGATGTAGCCCTAAGCAGACTGGTGAGAATAACTTTCATGGAAAGGGCTGGCCAAGCTTCCAAAAAACAATGAGTTGCCTGAAATCTCAGCAAACACTTTTTCACCCAATCTTGATGATACTTTCAGGGAATGATCAGTACACCAATCCAACTTGGCTCAACAAATTTCGTTCTTCTACGTTAAACCGTTCGTTTGCAGTAACCGTTTTCATTTTGAGGTTTCACTCTGTTTTCTCCTATACGGATACATGTATTTGGAACTCTAAATCAAACACGGTTTGTGCTAGCTCTTTGAAACTTGACCGAATAAAGCAGTTTCAAGTTCTATCTCTATGGTTTGTTTGCTGTTGATGTAGCCCTAAGCAGAGACTGGCGAGAATAACTTTCATGGAAAGGGTTGCCAAGCTTCCAAAAAACTACGAGTTGCCTGAAATCTCAGCAATCACTTTTTCACCCAATCTTGACGATACTTTCAGGGAAAGATCAGTACACCAATCCCACTTGGCTCACCAAATTTCGTTCTTCTAGGTTAAACCGTTCTTTTGCAGTAACCGTTTCCATTTTGAGGTTTCACTCTGTTTTCTCCTATACGGATACATGTATTTGGAACTCTAAATCAAACACGGTTTGTGCTAGCTCTTTGAAACTTGACCCAATAAAGCAATTTCAAGTACTATCTCTATGGTTTGTTTGCTGTTGTGTAGCCCTAAGCAGAGACTGGCGAGAATCACTTTCATGGAAAGGGGTTGCCAAACTTCCAAAAAACTACGAGTTGCATGAAATCTCAGCAAACACTTTTTCACCCAATCTTGATGATACTTTCAGGGAATGATAAGTACACCAATCCCATATGGCTCACCAAATTTCTTTCTTCTAGGTTTAACCGTTCGTTTGCAGTAACCGTTTTCATTTTGAGGTTTCACTCTGTTTTCTCCTATACGGATTCATGTATTTGGAACTCTAAATCAAACACGGTTTGTGCTAGCTCTTTGAAACTTGATCCAATAAAGTAGTTTCAAGTTCTACCTCTATGGTTTGTTTGCTGTTGATGTAGCCCTAAGCAGAGACTGGCGAGAATCACTTTCATGTAAAGGGCTTGCCAAGCTTCCAAAAAACTACGAGTTGCCTGAAATCTCAGCAAACACTTTTTCACCCAATCTTGATGAAACTTTCAGGGAATGATCAGTACACCAATCCCACTTGGCTCACCAAATTTCGTTCTTCTAGGTTAAACCGTTCGTTTGCAGTAACCGTTTTCATTTTGAGGTTTCACTCTGTTTTCTCCTATATGGATACATGTATTTGGAACTCTAAATCAAACACGGTTTGTGCTAGCTCTTTGAACCTTGACCCATTAAAGCAATTTCAACTTCTATCTCTATGGTTTGTTTGCTGTTGATGTAGCCCTAAGCAGAGACTGGAGAGAATCACTTTCATGGAAAGGGGTTGCCAAGCTTCCAAAAAACTACGAGTTGCCTGAAATCTCAGCAAACACTTTTTCACCCAATCTTGATGATACTTTCAGGGAATGATCAGTACACCAATCCCACTTGGCTCACCAAATTTCGTTTTCCTAGGTTAATCCGTTCGTTTGCAGTAACCGTTTTCATTTTGAGGTTTCACTCTGTTTTCTCCTATATAGATACATGTGTTTGGAACTCTAAATCAAACACGATTTGTGCTAGCTCTTTGAAACTTGACTGAATAAAGCAGTTTCAAGTTCTTTCTCTATGGTTTGTTTGCTGTTGATGTAGCCCTAAGCAGAGACTGGTGAGAATAACTTTCATGGAAAGGGCTTGCCAAGCTTCCAAAAAACTACGATTTGCCTGAAATCTCAGCAAACACTTTTTCACCGAATCTTGATGATACTTTCAGGGAATGATCAGTACACCTTCCCACTTGGCTCACCAAATTTCGTTCTTCTAGGTTAAACCGTTCGTTTGCAGTAACCGTTTTCATTTTGAGGTTTCAATCTGTTTTCTCCTATACGGATACATGTATTTGGAACTCTAAATCAAACACGGTTTGTGCTAGCTCTTTGAAACTTGACCCAATAATGCAGTTTCAAGTTCTATCTCTATGGTTTGTTTGCTGTTGATGTAGCCCTAAGCAGAGACTAGCGAGAATCACTTTCATGGAAAGGGGTTGCCAAGCTTCCAAAAAAGTACGAGTTGCCTAAAATCTCAGCAAACACTTTTTACCCCAATCTTGATGATACTTTCAGGGAATGATCAGTACACCAATCCCACTTGGCTCACCAAATTTCGTTCTTTTAGGTTAAACCGTTCGTTTGCAGTAACCGTTTTCATTTTGAGGTTTCACTCTGTTTTCTCCTATACGGATTCATGTATTTGGAACTCTAAATCAAACACGGTTTGTGCCAGCTCTTTGAAACTTGACCCAATAAAGTAGTTTCAAGTTCTATCTCTATGGTTTGTTTGCTGTTGATGTAGCCCTAAGCAGAGACTGGCGAGAATCACTTTCATGGCAAGAGCTTGCCAAGCTTCCAAAAAACTACGAGTTGCCCGAAATCTCAGCAAACACTATTTCACCCAATCTTGATGATAGTTTCAGGGAATGATCAGTACACCAATCCCACTTGGCTTACCAAATTTCGTTCTTCTATGTTAAACTGTTCGTTTGCAGTAACCGTTTTCATTTTGAGGTTTCACTCTGTTTTCTCCTATATGGATACATGTCTTTGGAACTCTAAATCAAACACGGTTTGTGCTAGCTCTTTGAAACTTGACCCAATAAAGCAGTTTCAAGTTCTATCTCTATAGTTTGTTTGCTGTTGATGTAGCCCTAACCAGAGACTGGCGAGAATCACTTTCATGTAAAGGGCTTGCCAAGCTGCCAAAAAACTACGAGTTGCCTGAAATCTCAGCAAACACTTTTTCACCAAATCTTGATGATACTTTCAGGGAATGATCAGTACACCAATCCCACTTGGCTCACCAAATTTCGTTCTTCTAGGTTAAAACGTTCGTTTGTAGTAACCGTTTTCATTTTGAGGTTTCACTCTGTTTTCTCCTATATGGATACATGTATTTGGAACTCTAAATCAAACACGGTTTGTGCTAGCTCTTTGAACCTTGACCCATTAAAGCAGTTTCAAGTTCTATCTCTATGGTTTGTTTGCTGTTGATGTAGCCCTAAGCAGAGACTGGTGAGAATCACTTTCATGGAAAGGGGTTGCCGAGCTTCCAAAAAACTACGAGTTGCCTGAAATCTCAGCAAACACTTTTTCACCCCATCTTGATGATACTTTCAGGGAATGATCAGTACACCAATCCGACTTGGCTCACCAAATTTCGTTTTCCTAGGTTAATCCGTTCGTTTGCAGTAACCGTTTTCATTTTGAGGTTTCACTCTGTTTTCTCCTATATAGATACATGTATTTGGAACTCTAAATCAAACACGATTTGTGCTAGCTCTTTGAAACTTGACCCAATAAAGCAGTTTCAAGTTCTTTCTCTATGGTTTGTTTGCTGTTGATGTAGCCCTAAGCAGAGACTGGTGAGAATAACTTTCATGGAAAGGGCTTGCCAAGCTTCCAAAAAACTACGAGTTGCCTGAAATCTCAGCAAACACTTTTTCACCGAATCTTGATGATACTTTCAGGGAATGATCAGTACACCAATCCCACTTGGCTCACGAAATTTAGTTCTTCTAGGTTAAACCGTTCGTTTGCAGTAACCGTTTTCATTTTGAGGTTTCACTCTGTTTTCTCCTATACGGATACATGTATTTGGAACTCTAAATCAACCACGGTTTGTGCTAGCTCTTTGAAACTTGACCCAATCAAGCAGTTTCAAGTACTATCTCTATGGATTGTTTCCTGTTGTGTAGCCCTAAGCAGAGACTGGCGAGAATCACTTTCATGGAAAGGGGTTGCCAAACTTCCAAAAAACTACGAGTTGCCTGAAATCTCAGCAAACACTTTTTCACCCAATCTTGATGATACGTTCAGGGAATGATCAGTCCACCAATCCCACTTGGCTCACCAAATTTCTTTCTTTTAGGTTAAACCGTTCGTTTGCAGTAACCGTTTCCATTTTGAGGTTTCACTCTGTTTTCTCCTATACGGATACATGTATTTGGAACTCTAAATCAAACACGGTTTGTGCTAGCTCTTTGAAACTTGACCCAATAATGCAGTTTCAAGTTCTATCTCTATGGTTTGTTTGCTGTTGATGTAGCCCTAAGCAGAGACTAGAGAGAATCACTTTCATGGAAAGGGTTGCCAAGCTTCCAAAAAACTACGAGTTGCCTGAAATCTCATCAAACACTTTTTACCCCAATCTTGATGATACTTTCAGGGAATGATCAGTACACCAATCCCACTTGGCTCACCAAATTTAGTTCTTCTAGGTTAAACCGTTCGTTTGCAGTAACCGTTTCATTTTGAGGTTTCACTCTGTTTTCTCCTATACGGATACATGTATTTGGAAATCTAAATCAAACTCGGTTTGTGCTAGCTCTTTGAAACTTGACCCAATAAAGCAGTTTCAAGTTCTATCTCTATGGTTTGTTTGACTTTTATGTAGCCCTAAGCAGATAATGGCGAGAATCACTTTCATGGAAAGGGGTTGCCAAACTTCCAAAAAACTACGAGTTGCCTGAAATCTCAGCAAACACTTTTTCACCCAAACTTGATGATACTTTCAGGGAATGATCAGTACACCAATCCCACTTGGCTCACCAAATTTCGTTCTTCTAAATTAAACCGTTCATTTGCAGTAACCGTTTTCATTTCGAAGTTTCACTCTGTTTTCTCCTATATGGATACATGTATTTGGAACTCTAAATCAACCACGGTTTGTGCTAGCTCTTTGAAACTTGACCCAATAAAGAAGTTTCAAGTTGTATCTCTATAGTTTGTTTGTTGTTGATGTAGCCCTAAGCAGAGACTGGCGAGAATCACTTTCATGGAAAGGGGTTGCCAAGCTTCCAAAAAACTACGAGTTGCCTGAAATCTCAGCAAACACTTTTTCACCCAATCTTGATGATACTTTCAGGGAATAATCAGTACACCAATCCCACTTGGCTCACCAAATTTCGTTCTTCTAGGTTAAACCGTTCGTTTGCAGTAACCGTTGTCATTTTGAGGTTTCACTCTGTTTTCTCCTATACGGATACATGTATTTGGAACTCTAAATCAAACACGGTTTGTGCTAGCTCTTTGAAACTTGACCCAATAATGCAGTTTCAAGTTCTATCTCTATGGTTTGTTTGCTGTTGATGTAGCCCTAAGCAGAGACTAGCGAGAATCACTTTCATGGAAAGGGGTTGCCAAGCTTCCAAAAAAGTACGAGTTGCCTAAAATCTCAGCAAACACTTTTTACCCCAATCTTGATGATACTTTCAGGGAATGATCAGTACACCAATCCCACTTGACTCACCAAATTTCGTTCTTCTAGGTTAAACCTTTCTTTTGCAGTAACCGTTTCCTATTTGAGGTTTCACTCTGTTTTCTCCTATACGGATACATGTATTTGGAACTCTAAATCAAACACGGTTTGTGCTAGCTCTTTGAAACTTGACACAATAAAGCAATTTCAAGTACTATCTCTATGGTTTGTTTGCTGTTGTGTAGCCCTAAGCAGAGACTGGCGAGAATCACTTTCATGGAAAGGGGTTGCCAAACTTCCAAAAAACTACGAGTTGCCTGAAATCTCAGAAAACACTTTTTCACCCAATCTTGATGATACGTTCAGGGAATGATCAGTACACCAATCCCACTTGGCTCACCAAATTTCGTTCTTCTAGGTTAAACCGTTCGTTTGCAGTAACCGTTTTCATTTTGAGGTTTCACTCTTATTTCTCCTATACGGATACATGTATTTGGAACTCTAAATCAAACACGGTTTGTGCTAGCTCTTTGAAACTTGACCCATTAAAGCAGTTTCAAGTTCTATCTCTATGGTTTGTTTGCTGTTGATGAAGCCCTAAGCAGAGACTGGCGAGAATCACTTTCATGGAAAGGGGTTGCCAAGCTTCCAAAAAACTACGCGTTGCCTGAAATCTCAGCAAACACTTTTTCACCCAATCTTGATGATACTTTCAGGGAATGATAAGTACACCAATCCCATATGGCTCACCAAATTTCGTTCTTCTAGGTTTAACCGTTCGTTTGCAGTAACCGGTTTCATTTGGAGGTTTCACTCTGTTTTCTCCTATACGGATTCATGTATTTGGAACTCTAAATCAAACACGGTTTGTGCTAGCTCTTTGAAACTTGACCCAATAAAGTATTTTTAAGTTCTATCTCTATGGTTTGTTTGCTGTTGATGTAGCCCTAAGCAGAGACTGGCGAGAATCACTTTCATGGAAAGGGCTTGCCAAGCTTCCAAAAAACTACGAGTTGAATGAAATCTCAGCAAACACTATTTCACCCAATCTTGATGATAGTTTCAGGGAATGATCAGTACACCAATCCCACTTGGCTTACCAAATTTCGTTCTTCTAGGTTAAACTGTTCGTTTGCAGTAACCGTTTTCATTCTGAGATTTCACTCTGTTTTCTCCTATACGGATACATGTATTTGGAACTCTAAATCAATCATGGTTTGTGCTAGCTCTTTGAAACTTGACCCAATAAAGCAGTTGAAAGTTCTATCTCTATGGTTTGTTTGCTGTTGATGTAGCCCTAAGCAGAGACTGGCGAGAATCACTTTCATGGAAAGGGGTTGCCAAGCTTCCAAAAAACTACGAGTTGCCTGAAATCTCAGCAAACACTTTTTCACCCAATCTTGATGATACTTTCTGGGAATGATCAGTACACCAATCTCACTTGGCTCACCAAATTTCGTTCTTATAGGTTAAACCATTCGATCGCAGTAACCGTTTTCATTTCGAAGTTTCACTCTGTTTTCTCCTATACGGATACATGTATTTGGAACATTAAATCAAACACGGTTTGTGCTAGCTCTTTGAAACTTGACCCAATAAAGAAGTTTCAAGTTGTATCTCTACAGTTTGTTTGCTGCTGATGTAGCCCTAAGCAGAGACTGGCGAGAATCACTTTCAAGGAAAGGGGTTGCCAAGCTTCCAAAAAACTACGAGTTGCCTGAAATCTCAGCAAACACTTTTTCACCCAATCTTGATGATACTTTGAGGGAATGATCAGTACACCAATCCCACTTGGCTCACCAAATTTCGTTCTTCTAGGTTAAACCGTTCGTTTGCAGTAACCGTTTTCATTTTGAGGTTTCACTCTGTTTTCTCCTATACGGATACATGTATTTGGAACTCTAAATCAAACACGGTTTGTGCTAGCTCTTTGAAACTTTACCCAATAAAGCAGTTTCAAGTTCTATCTCTATGGTTTCTTTGCTGTTGATGTAGCCCTAAGCAGAGTGGCGAGAATAACTTTCATGGAAAGGGCTTGCCAAGCTTCCAAAGAACTACGCGTTGCCTGAAATCTCAGCAAACACTTTTTCACCCAATCTTGATGATACTTTCAGGGAATGATAAGTACACCAATCCCATATGGCTCACCAAATTTCTTTCTTCTAGGTTTAACCGTTCGTTTGCAGTAACCGTTTTCATTTTGAGGTTTCACTCTGTTTTCTCCTATACGGATTCATGTATTTGGACCTCTAAATCAAACACGGTTTGTGCTAGCTCTTTGAAACTTGACCCAATAAAGCAGTTTCAAGTTGTATCTCTATGGTTTCTTTGCTGTTGATGTAGCCCTAAGCAGAGTGGCGAGAATAACTTTCATGGAAAGGGCTTGCCAAGCTTCCAAAAAACTACGAATTTCCTGAAATCTCAGCAAACACTTTTTCACCCAATCTTGATGATACTTTGAGAGAATGATCAGTACACCAATCCCACTTGGCTCACCAAATTTCGTTCTTCTAGGTTAAACCGTTCTTTTGCAGTAACCGTTTCATTTTGAGGTTTCACTCTGTTTTCTACTATATGGATACATGTATTTGGAACTCTAAATCAAACACGGTTTGTGCTAGCTCTTTGAAACGTGACCCAATAAAGCAGTTTCAAGTTCTATCTTTATGGTTTGTTTGCTGTTGATGTAGCCCTAAGCAGAGACTGGCGAGAATCACTTTCATGGAAAGGGGTT
Organism: Ictidomys tridecemlineatus; assembly: GCF_052094955.1. NCBI lineage: Eukaryota > Metazoa > Chordata > Mammalia > Rodentia > Sciuridae > Ictidomys > Ictidomys tridecemlineatus. The sequence goes on from NW_027522670.1 coordinate 25,100, forward strand.
GCCAAGCTTCCAAAAAACTACGAGTTGCCTGAAATCTCAGCAAACACTTTTTCACCCAATCTTGATGATACTTTCAGGGAATGATCAGTACACCAATCCCACTTGGCTCACCAAATTTCGTTCTTCTAGGTTAAACCGTTCTTTTGCAGTAACCGTTTTCATTTTGAGGTTTCACTTTGTTTTCTCCTATACGGATACATGTATTTGGAACTCTAAATCAAACACGGTTTGTGGTAGCTCTTTGAAACTTGACCCAATAAAGCAGTTTCAAGTTCTATCTCTATGGTTTGTTTGCTGTTGATGTAGCCCTAAGCAGAGACTGGCGAGAATCACTTTCATGGAAAGGGCTTGCCAAGCTTTCAAAAAACTACGAGTTGCCTGAAATCTCAGCAAACACTTTTTCACCCAATCTTGATGATACTTTCAGGGAATGATCAGTACACCAATCCCACTTGGCTCACCAAATTTCGTTCTTCTAGGTTAAACCGTTCGTTTGCAGTAACCGTTTTCATTTTCAGGTTTCACTCTGTTTTCTCCTATACGGATACATGTATTTGGAACTCTAAATCAAACACGGTTTGTCCTAGCTCTTTGAAACTTGACCCAATAAAGCAGTTTCAAGTACTATCTCTTTGGTTTGTTTGCTGTTGTGTAGCCCTAAGCAGAGACTGGGGAGAATCACTTTCATGGAAAGGGGTTGCCAAGCGTCCAAAAAACTATGAGTTGCCTGAAATCTCCGCAACACTTTTTCACCCAATTTGATGATACTTTCAGGGAATAATCAGTGCACCAATCACACTTGGCTCACCAAATTTCGTTCTTCTAGGTTAAACCGTTCGTTTGCAGTAACCGTTTTCATTTTGAGGTTTCACTCTGTTTTCTCCTATACGGATACATGTATTTGAAACTCTAAATCAAACAAGGTTTGTGCTAGCTCTTTGAAACTTGACCTAATAAATCAGTTTCAAGTTCTATCTCTATGGTTTGTTTGCTGTTGATGTAGCCCTAAACAGAGACTGGGGAGAATCACTTTCATGGAAAGGGGTTGCCAAGCTTCCAAAAAACTATGAGTTGCCTGAAATCTCCGCAACACTTTTTCACCCAATCTTGATGATACTTTCAGGGAATGATCAGTACACCAATCCCACTTGGCTAACCAAATTTCGTTCTTCTAGGTTAAACCGTTCGTTTGCAGTAACCGTTTTCATTTTGAGGTTTCACTCTGTTTTCTCCTATACGGATACATGTATTTGGAACTCTAAATCAAACACGGTTTGTGCTAGCTCTTTGAAACTTGACCTAATAAAGCAGTTTCCAGTTCTATCTCTATGGTTTGTTTGCTGTTGATGTAGCCCTTAGCAGAGACTGGCGAGAATCGCTTTCATGGAAAGGGGTTGCCAAGCTTCCAAAAAACTATGAGTTGCCTGAAATCTCAGCAAACACTTTTTCACCCAATCTTGATGATACTTTCAGGGAATGATCAGTACACCAATCCCACTTGGCTCACCAAATTTCGTTCTTCTAGGTTAAACCGTTCTTTTGCAGTAACCGTTTTCATTTTGAGGTTTCACTTTGTTTTCTCCTATACGGATACATGTATTTGGAACTCTAAATCAAACACGGTTTGTGGTAGCTCTTTGAAACTTGACCCAATAAAGCAGTTTCAAGTTCTATCTCTATGGTTTGTTTGCTGTTGATGTAGCCCTAAGCAGAGACTGGCCAGAATCACTTTCATGGAAAGGGGTTACCAAGCTTTCAAAAATCTACGAGTTGCCTGAAATCTCAGCAAACACTTTTTCACCCAATCTTGATGATACTTTCAGGGAATGATCAGTACACCAATCCCACTTGGCTCACCAAATTTCGTTCTTCTAGGTTAAACCCTTCTTTTGCAGTAACCGTTTCATTTTGAGGTTTCACTCTGTTTTCTCCTATATGGATACATGTATTTGGAACTCTAAATCAAACACGGTTTGTGCTAGCTCTTTGAAACGTGACCCAATAAAGCAGTTTCAAGTTCTATCTTTATGGTTTGTTTGCTGTTGATGTAGCCCTAAGCAGAGACTGGCGAGAATCACTTTCATGGAAAGGGGTTGCCAAGCTTTCAAAAAACTACGAGTTGCCTGAAATCTCAGCAAACACTTTTTCCCCCAATCTTGATGATACTTTCTGGGAATGATCAGTACACCATTCCGACTTGGCTCACCAAATTTCGTTTTTCTAGGTTAAACCGTTCGTTTGCAGTAACCCTTTTCATTTCGAAGTTTCACTCTGTTTTCTCCTATACGGATAGATGTATTTGGAACTCTAAATCAAACACGGTTTGTGCTAGCTCTTTGAAACTTGACCCAATAAAGAAGTTTCAAGTTGTATCTCCATAGTTTGTTTGCTGTTGATGTAGCCCTAAGCAGAGACTGGCGAGAATCACTTTCATGGAAAGGCGTTGCCAAGCTTCCAAAAAACTACGAGTTGCCTGAAATCTCAGCAAACACTTTTTCACCCAATCTTGATGATACTTTCAGGGAATGATCAGTACACCAATCCCACTTGGCTCACCAAATTTCGTTCTTCTAGGTTAAACCGTTCTTTTGCAGTAACCGTTTTCATTTTGAGGTTTCACTTTGTTTTCTCCTATACGGATACATGTATTTGGAACTCTAAATCAAACACGGTTTGTGGTAGCTCTTTGAAACTTGACCCAATAAAGCAGTTTCAAGTTCTATCTCTATGGTTTGTTTGCTGTTGATGTAGCCCTAAGCAGAGACTGGCGAGAATCACTTTCATGGAAAGGGCTTGCCAAGCTTTCAAAAAACTACGAGTTGCCTGAAATCTCAGCAGACACTTTTTCACCCAATCTTGATGATACTTTCAGGGAATGATCAGTACACCAATCCCACTTGGCTCACCAAATTTCGTTCTTCTAGGTTAAACCGTTCGTTTGCAGTAACCGTTTTCATTTTGAGGTTTCACTCTGTTTTCTCCTATACGGATACATGTATTTGGAACTCTAAATCAAACACGGTTTGTCCTAGCTCTTTGAAACTTGACCCAATAAAGCAGTTTCAAGTACTATCTCTTTGGTTTGTTTGCTGTTGTGTAGCCCTAAGCAGAGACTGGGGAGAATCACTTTCATGGAAAGGGGTTGCCAAGCGTCCAAAAAACTATGAGTTGCCTGAAATCTCCGCAACACTTTTTCACCCAATCTTGATGATACTTTCAGGGAATAATCAGTGCACCAATCACACTTGGCTCACCAAATTTCGTTCTTCTAGGTTAAACCGTTCGTTTGCAGTAACCGTTTTCATTTTGAGGTTTCACTCTGTTTTCTCCTATACGGATACATGTATTTGAAACTCTAAATCAAACAAGGTTTGTGCTAGCTCTTTGAAACTTGACCTAATAAAGCAGTTTCAAGTTCTATCTCTATGGTTTGTTTGCTGTTGATGTAGCCCTAAGCAGAGACTGGGGAGAATCACTTTCATGTAAAGGGGTTGCCAAGCGTCCAAAAAACTATGAGTTGCCTGAAATCTCCGCAACACTTTTTCACCCAATCTTGATGATACTTTCAGGGAATGATCAGTACACCAATCCCACTTGGCTAACCAAATTTCGTTCTTCTAGGTTAAACCGTTCGTTTGCAGTAACCGTTTTCATTTTGAGGTTTCACTCTGTTTTCTTCTATACGGATACATGTATTTGGAACTCTAAATCAAACACGGTTTGTGCTAGCTCTTTGAAACTTGACCTAATAAAGCAGTTTCCAGTTCTATCTCTATGGTTTGTTTGCTGTTGATGTAGCCCTAAGCAGAGACTGGCGAGAATCGCTTTCATGGAAAGGTGTTGCCAAGCTTCCAAAAAACCTATGAGTTGCCTGAAATCTCCGCAAACACTTTTTCACCCAATCTTGATGATACTTTCAGCGAATGATCAGTACACCAATCCCACTTGGCTCACCAAATTTCGTTCTTCTAGGTTAAACCGTTCTTTTGCAGTAACCGTTTTCATTTTGAGGTTTCACTTTGTATTCTCCTATACGGATACATGTATTTGGAACTCTAAATCAAACACGGTTTGTGGTAGCTCTTTGAAACTTGACCCAATAAAGCAGTTTCAAGTTCTATCTCTATGGTTTGTTTGCTGTTGATGTAGCCCTAAGCAGAGACTGGCGAGAATCACTTTCATGGAAAGGGCTTGCCAAGCTTTCAAAAAACTACGACTTTCCTGAAATCTCAGCAAACACTTTTTCACCCAATCTTGATGATACTTTCAGGGAATGATCAGTACACCAATCCCACTTGGCTCACCAAATTTCGTTCTTCTAGGTTAAACCGTTCGTTTGCAGTAACCGTTTTTATTTTGAGGTTTCACTCTGTTTTCTCCTATACGGATACATGTATTTGGAACTCTAAATCAAACACGGTTTGTCCTAGCTCTTTGAAACGTGACCCAATTAAGCAGTTTCAAGTTCTATCTCTATGGTTTGTTTGCTCTTGATGTAGCCCTAAGCAGAGACTGGCGAGAATCACTTTCATGGAAAGGAATTGCCAAGCTTCCAAAAACACTATGAGTTGCCTGCAATCTCCGCAACACTTTTTCACCAATCTTGATGATACTTTCAGGGAAAGATCAGGACACCAATCTCACTTGGCTCACCAAATTTCGTTCTTCTAGGTTAAACCGTTCGTTTGCAGTAACCGTTTTCATTTTGAGGTTTCACTCTGTTTTCTCCTATACGGATACATGTATTTGGAACTCTAAATCAAACACGGTTTGTGAAAGCTCTTTTAAACTTGACCCAATAAAGCAGTTTCAAGTTCTATCTCTATGGTTTGTTTGCTGTTGATGTAGCCCTAAGCAGAGACTGGCGAGAATCACTTTATTGGAAAGGGGTTTGCCAAGCTTTCAAAAAACTACGAGTTGCCTGAAATCTCAGCAAACACTTTTCACCCAATCTTGATGATACTTTCAGGGAATGATCAGTACACCAATCCCACTTGGCTCACCAAATTCGTTCTTCTAGGTTAAAACCGTTCGTTTGCAGTAACCGTTTCATTTTGAGGTTTCACTCTGTTTTCTCGTATAGGGATACATGTATTTGAAAACTCTAAATCAAACACGGTTTGTGCTAGCTCTTTGAAACTTGACCTAATAAAGCAGTTTCAAGTTCTATTTCTATGGTTTGTTTATGTTGATGTAACCCTAAGCAGAGACTGGCGAGAATCACTTTCATGGAAAGAGGTTGCCAAGCTTCCAAAAAACTATGAGTTGCCTGAAATCTCAGCAAACACTTTTTCACCCAATCTTGATGATACTTTCCGGGAATGATCAGTACACCATCCCACTAGGCTCACCAAATTTTGTTCTTCTAGGTTAACCGTTCGTTTGCAATAACCGTTTACATTTCGAAGTTTCACTCTGTTTTCTAATACAGATACATGTATTTGGAACTCTAAATCAAACACGGTTTGTGCTAGCTCTTTGAAACTTGACCCAATAAAGAAGTTTCAAGTTTGTATCTCTATAGTTTGTTTGCTGCTGATGTAGCCCTAAGCAGAGACTGGCGAGAATCACTTTGATGGAAAGGGTTTGCCAAGCTTCCAAAAAACTACGAGGTTTGTGAAATCTCAGCAAACACTTTTTCACCCAATCTTGATGATACTTTCAGGGAATGATCAGTACACCAATCCCACTTGGCTCACCAAATTTCGTTCTTCTAGTTTAAACCGTTCGTTTGCAGTAACCGTTTTCATTTTGAGGTTTCACTCTGTTTTCTCCTATACGGATACATGTATTTGGAACTCTAAATCAAAAACGGTTTGTGCTAGCTCTTTGAAACTTGACCTAATAAAGCAGTTTCAAGTTCTATCTCTATGGTTTGTTTGCTGTTGATGTAACCCTAAGTAGAGACTGGCGAGAATCACTTTCATGGAAAGAGGTTGCCAAGCTTCCAAAAAACTATGAGTTGCCTGAAATCTCCGCAAACACTTTTTCACCCAATCTTGATGATACTTTCAGGGAATGATGAGTACACCAATCACACTTGGCTCACCAAATTATGTTCTTCTAGGTTAAACCGTTCGTTTGCAGTAACCGTTTTCATTTTGAGGTTTCACTCTGTTTTCTCCTATACAGATACATGTATTTGGAACTCTAAATCCAACACGGTTTGTGCTAGCTCTTTGAAACTTGACCCAATAAAGCAGTCTCAAGGTCTGTCTCTATGGTTTGTTTGCTATTGATGTAGCCCTAAGCAGAGACTGGCGAGAATCACTTTCATGGAAAGGGGTTACCAAGCTTCCAAAAAACTACGAGTTGCCTGAAATCTCAGCAAACACTTTTTCACCCAATCTTGATGATACTTTCAAGGAATGATGAGTTCACCTATCTCACTTGGCTCACCAAATTTCGTTCTTCTAGGTTAAACTGTTCGTTTGCAGTAACCGTTTTCATTTTGAGGTTTCACTCTGTTTTCTCCTATACGGATACATGTATTTGGAAATCTAAATCAAACTCGGTTTGTGCTAGCTCTTTGAAACTTGACCCAATAAAGCAGTTTAAATTTCTATCTCTATGGTTTGTTTGCTGTTGATGTAGCCCTAAGCAGAGACTGGCGTGAATCACTTTCATGGAAAGGGGTTGCCAAAATTCCAAAAAACTACGAGTTGCCTAAAATCTCCGCAAACACTTTTTCACATAATCTTGATGATGCTTTCAGGGAATGATCAGTACACGAATCCCACTTGGCTCACCAAATTTCGTTCTTCTAGGTTAAACCGTTCGTTTGCAGTAACCGTTTTCATTTTGAGGTTTCACTCTGTTTTCTCGTATACGGATACATGTATTTGCAACTCTAAATCAAATACGGTTTGTGGTAGCTCTTTGAAACTTGACCAATAAAGCAGTCTCAAGTTCAATCTCTATGGTTTCTTTGCTGTTGATGTAGCCCTAAGCAGACTGGCGAGAATAACTTTCATGGAAAGGGCTTGCCAAGCTTCCAAAAAACTACGAGTTGCCTGAAATCTCAGCAAACACTTTTTCACCCAATCTTGATGATACTTTCAGGGAATGATCAGTACACCAATCCCACTTGGCTCACCAAATTTCGTTTTTCTAGGTTAACCGTTCGTTTGCAGTAACCGTTTTCATTTTGAGGTTTCACTCTGTTTTCTCTTATATGGATACATGCATTTTGAACTCTAAATCAAACACGGTTTTTGCTAGCTCTTTGAAACTTGACCCAATAAAGCAGTTTCAAGTTCTATCTCTATGGTTTGTTTGCTGTTGATGTAGCCCTAAGCAGAGACTGGCGAGAATCACTTTCATGGAAAGGGGTTACCAAGCTTTCAAAAAACTACGAGTTGCCTGAAATCTCAGCAAACACTTTTTCACCCAATCTTGATGATACTTTGAGGGAATGATCAGTACACCAATCCCACTTGGCTCACCAAATTTCGTTCTTCTAGGTTAAACCGTTCGTTTGCAGTAACCGTTTCATTTTGAGGTTTCACTCTGTTTTCTCCTATATGGATACATGTATTTGGAACTCTAAATCAAACACGGTTTGTGCTAGCTCTTTGAAACGTGACCCAATAAGGCAGTTTCAAGTTCTATCTCTATGGTTTGTTTGCTGTTGATGTAGCCCTAAGCAGAGACTGGCGAGAATCACTTTCATGGAAAGGGGTTGCCAAGCTTCCAAAAAACTACGAGTTGCCTGAAATCTCAGCAAACACTTTTTCACCCAATCTTGATGATACTTTCAGGGAATGATCAGTACACCAATCCGACTTGGCTCACCAAATTTCGTTTTTCTAGGTTAAACCGTTCGTTTGCAGTAACCGTTTTCATTTCGAAGTTTCACTCTGTTTTCTCCTAAACAGATACATGTATTTGGAACTCTAAATCAAACACGGTTTGTGCTAGCTCTTTGAAACTTGACCCAATAAAGAAGTTTCAAGTTGTATCTCTATAGTTTGTTTGCTGTTGATGTAGCCCTAAGCAGAGACTGGCGAGAATCACATTCATGGAAAGGGGTTGCCAAGCTTCCAAAAAACTACGAGTTGCCTTAAATCTCAGCAAACACTTTTTCACCCAATCTTGATGATACTTACAGGGAATGATCAGTACACCAATCCCACTTGGCTCACCAAATTTTGTTCTTCTAGGTTAAACCGTTCGTTTGCAGTAACCGTTTTCATTTTGAGGTTTCACTCTGTTTTCTCCTATACGGATACATGTATTTGGAACTCTAAATCAAACACGGTTTGTGCTAGCTCTTTGAAACTTGACCTAATAAAGCAGTTTCCAGTTCTATCTCTATGGTTTGTTTGCTGTTGATGTAGCCATAAGCAGAGACTGGCGAGAATCGATTTCATTGAAAGGGGTTGCCAAGCTTCCAAAAAACTATGAGTTGCCTGAAATCTCCGCAAACACTTTTTCACCCAATCTTGATGATACTTTCAGGGAATGATCAGTACACCAATCCCACTTGGCTCACCAAATTTCGTTCTTCTAGGTTAAACCGTTCGTTTGCAGTAACCGTTTTCATTTTGAGGTTTCACTTTGTTTTCTCCTATACGGATACATGTATTTGGAACTCTAAATCCAACACGGTTTGTGGTAGCTCTTTGAACTTGACCCAATAAAGCAGTTTCAAGTTCTATCTCTATGGTTTGTTTGCTGTTGATGTAGCCCTAAGCAGAGACTGGCGAGAATCACTTTCATGGAAAGGGCTTGCCAAGCTTTCAAAAAACTACGAGTTGCCTGAAATCTCAGCAAACACTTTTTCACCCAATCTTGATGATACTTTCAGGGAATGATTAGTACACCAATCCCACTTGGCGCACCAAATTTCGTACTTCTAGGTTAAACCGTTCGTTTGCAGTAACCGTTTTTATTTTGAGGTTTCACTCTGTTTTCTCCTATACGGATACATGTATTTGGAACTCTAAATCAAACACGGTTTGTCCTAGCTCTTTGAAACTTGACCCAATAAAGCAGTTTCAAGTACTATCTCTATGGTTTGTTTGCTGTTGTGTAGCCCTAAGCAGAGACTGGGGAGAATCACTTTCATGGAAAGGGGTTGCCAAGCGTCCAAAAAACTATGAGTTGCCTGAAATCTCCGCAACTCTTTTTCACCCAATCTTGATGATACTTTCAGGGAATGATCAGTGCACCAATCACACTTGGCTCACTTAATTTCGTTCTTCTAGGTTAAACCGTTCGTTTGCAGTAACCGTTTTCATTTTGAGGTTTCACTCTGTTTTCTCCTATACGGATACATGTATTTGAAACTCTAAATCAAACAAGGTTTGTGCTAGCTCTTTGAAACTTGACCTAATAAAGCAGTTTCAAGTTCTGTCTCTATGGTTTGTTTGCTGTTGATGTAGCCCTAAGCAGAGACTGGGGAGAATCACTTTCATGGAAAGGGGTTGCCAAGCGTCCAAAAAACTATGAGTTGCCTGAAATCTCCGCAACACTTTTTCACCCAATCTTGATGATACTTTCAGGGAATGATCAGTACACCAATCCCACTTGCCTAACCAAATTTCGTTCTTCTAGGTTAAACTGTTCGTTTGCAGTAACCGTTTTCATTTTGAGGTTTCACTCTGTTTTCTCCTATACGGATACATGTATTTGGAACTCTAAATCAAACACGGTTTGTGGTAGCTCTTTGAAACTTGACCCAATAAAGCAGTTTCAAGTTCTATCTCTATGGTTTGTTTGCTGTTGATGTAGCCCTAAGCAGACTGGCGAGAATAACTTTCATGGAAAGGGCTTGCCAAGCTTCCAAAAAACTACGAGTTGCCTGAAATCTCAGCAAACACTTTTTCACCCAATCTTGATGATACTTTCAGGGAATGATCAGTACACCAATCCGACTTGGCTCACCAAATTTCGTTTTTCTAGGTTAAACCGTTCGTTTGCAGTAACCGTTTTCATTTTGAGGTTTCACTCTGTTTTCTCCTATACGGATACATGTATTTGGAACTCTAAATCAAACACGGTTTGTGCTAGCTCTTTGAAACTTGACCCAATAAAGAAGTTTCAAGTTGTATCTCTATAGTTTGTTTGCTGTTGATGTAGCCCTAAGCAGAGACTGGCGAGAATCACTTTCATGGAAAGGGGTTGCCAAGCTTCCAAAAAACTACGAGTTGCCTGAAATCTCAGCAAACACTTTTTCACCCAATCTTGATGATACTTTCAGGGAATGATCAGTACACCAATCCCACTTGGCTCACCAAATTTTGTTCTTCTAGGTTAAACCGTTCGTTTGCAGTAACCGTTTTCATTTTGAGGTTTCACTCTGTTTTCTCCTATATGGATACATGTATTTGGAACTCTAAATCAAACACGGTTTGTGCTAGCTCTTTGAAACTTGACCCAATAAAGCAGTTTCCAGTTCTATCTCTATGTTTTGTTTGCTCTTGATGTAGCCCTAAGCAGAGACTGGCGAGAATCACTTTCATGGAAAGGAATTGCCAAGCTTCCAAAAAACTATGAGTTGCCTGAAATCTCCGCAACACTTTTTCACCCAATCTTGATGATACTTTCAGGGAATGATCAGTACACCAATCCCACTTGGCGCACCAAATTTCGTTCTTCTAGGTTAAACCGTTCGTTTGCACTAACCGTTTCATTTTGAGGTTTCACTCTGTTTTCTCCTATAGGGATACATGTATTTGAAACTCTAAATCAAACACGGTTTGTGCTAGCTCTTTGAAACTTGACCCAATAAAGCAGTTTCAAGTTCTATCTCTATGGATTGTTTGCTGTTGATGTAGCCCTAATCAGAGACTGGGGAGAATCACTTTCATGGAAAGGGGTTGCCAAGCGTCCAAAAAATTATGAGTTGCCTGAAATCTCCGCAACACTTTTTCACCCAATCTTGATGATACTTTCAGGGAATGATCAGTGCACCAATCACACTTGGCTCACCAAATTTCGTTCTTCTACGTTAAACCGTTCGTTTGCAGTAACCGTTTTTATTTTGAGGTTTCAGTCTGTTTTCTCCTATACGGATACATGTATTTGAAACTCTAAATCAAACAAGGTTTGTGCTAGCTCTTTAAAACTTGACCTAATAAAGCAGTTTCAAGTTCTATCTCTATGGTTTGTTTGCTGTTGATGTAGCCCTAAGCAGAGACTGGGGAGAATCACTTTCATGGAAAGGGGTTGCCAAGCGTCCAAAAAACTATGAGTTGCCTGAAATCTCCGCAACACTTTTTCACCTAATCTTGATGATACTTTCAGGGAATGATCAGTGCACCAATCACACTTGGCTCACCAAATTTCGTTCTTCTAGGTTAAACCGTTCGTTTGCAATAACCGTTTACATTTCGAAGTTTCACTCTGTTTTCTAATACAGATACATGTATTTGGAACTCTAAATCAAACACGGTTTGTGCTAGCTCTTTGAAACTTGACCCAATAAAGAAGTTTCAAGTTGTATCTCTATAGTTTGTTTGCTGCTGATGTAGCCCTAAGCAGAGACTGGCGAGAATCACTTTCATGGAAAGGGGTTGCCAAGCTTCCAAAAAACTACGAGTTACGTGAAATCTCAGCAAACACTTTTTCACCCAATCTTGATGATACTTTCAGGGAATGATCAGTACACCAATCCCACTTGGCTCACCAAATTTCGTTCTTCTAGGTGAAACCGTTCTTTTGCAGTAACCGTTTTCATTTTCAGGTTTCACTCTGTTTTTCTCCTATACGGATACATGTATTTGGAACTCGAAATCAAACACGGTTTGTGCTAGCTCTTTGAAACTTGACCTAATAAAGCAGTTTCAAGTTCTATCTCTATGGTTTGTTTGCTGTTGATGTAACCCTATGCAGAGACTGGCGAGAATCACTTTCATGGAAAGAGGTTGCCAAGCTTCCAAAAAACTATGAGTTGCCTGAAATCTCCGCAAACACTTTTTCACCCAATCTTGATGATACTTTCAGAGAATGATGAGTACACCAATCCCACTTGGCTCACCAAATTTCGTTCTTCTAGGTTAAACCGTTCGTTTGCAGTAACCGTTTTTATTTTGAGGTTTCACTCTGTTTTCTCCTATGTATTTGGAACTCTAAATCCAACACGGTTTGTGCTAGCTCTTTGAAACTTGACCCAATAAAGCAGTCTCAAGGTCTGTCTCTATGGTTTGTTTGCTATTGATGTAGCCCTAAGCAGAGACTGGCGAGAATCACTTTCATGGAAAGGGGTTACCAAGCTTCCAAAAAACTACGAGTTGCCTGAAATCTCAGCAAACACTTTTTTACCCAATCTTGATGATACTTTCAAGGAATGATGAGTACACCTATCTCACTTGGCTCACCAAATTTCGTTCTTCTAGGTTAAACTGTTCGTTTGCAGTAACCGTTTTCATTCTGAGGTTTCACTCTGTTTTCTCCTATACAGATACATGTATTTGGAACTCTAAATCAAACACAGTTTGTGCTAGCTCTTTCAAACTTGACCCAATAAAGCAGTTTCAAGTTCTATCTCTATGGTTTGTTTTCTGTTGATGTAGCCCTAAGCAGAGACTGGCGAGAATCCCGTTCCTGGAAAGGGGTTGCCAAGCTTCCAAAAAACTACTAGTTGCCAGAAATCTCAGCAAACACTTTTTCACCCAATCTTGATGATACTTTCAGGGAATGATCAGTACACCAATCCCACTTGGCTCACCAAATTTCGTTCTTCTAGGTTAAACCGTTCGTTTGCAGTAACCGTTTATATTTCGAAGTTTCACTCTGTTTTCTCCTATATGGATACATGTATTTGGAACTCTAAATCAAAAACGGTTTGTGCTAGCTCTTTGAAATTTGAGACAATAAAGCAGTTTCAAGTTCTTTCTTTATGGTTTGTTTGCTGTTGATGTAGCCCTAAGCAGAGACTGGCGAGAATCACTTTCATGGAAAGGGGTTGCCAAGCTTCCAAAAAATTACGAGTTTCCTGAAATCTCAGCAAACACTTTTTCACCCAATCTTGATGATACTTTCAGGGAATGATCAGTACACCAATCCCACTTGGCTCACCAAATTTCGTTCTTCTAGGTTAAACCGTTCGTTTGCAGTAACCGTTTTCATTTTGAGGTTTCACTCTGTTTTCTCCTATACGGATACATGTATTTGGAACTCTAAATCAAACACGGTTTGTGCTAGCTCTTTGAAACTTGACCTAATAAAGCAGTTTCAAGTTCTATCTCTATGGTTTGTTTGCTATTGATGTAACCCTAAGCAGAGACTGGCGAGAATCACTTTCATGGAAAGAGGTTGCCAAGCTTCCAAAAAACTATGAGTTGTCTGAAATCTCCGCAAACACTTTTTCACCCAATCTTGATGATACTTTCAGGGAATGATCAGTACACCAATCCCACTTGGCTCACCAAATTTCGTTCTTCTAGGTTAAACCGTTCGTTTGCAGTAACCGTTTACATTTCGAAGTTTCACTCTGTTTTCTCCTATACGGATACATGTATTTGGAACTCTAAATCAAACACAGTTTGTGTTAGCTCTTTGAAACTTCACCCAATAAAGAAGTTTCAAGTTCTATCTCTATGGTTTGTTTGCTGTTGATGTAGCTCTAAGCAGAGACTTGCGAGAATCACTTTCATGGAAAGGGGTTGCCAAGCTTCCAAAAAACTACGAGTTTCCTGAAATCTCAGCAAACACTTTTTACTACAATCTTGATGATACTTTCAGGGAATTTTCAGTACACCATTCCCACTTGGCTCACCAAATTTCGTTCTTCTAGGTTAAACCGTTCGTTTGCAGTAACCGTTTTCATTTGGAGGTTTCACTCTGTTTTCTCTTATACGGATATATGTATTTGGAACTCTAAATCAAACACGGATTGTGCTAGCTCTTTGAAACTTGACCCTAAAAAGCAGTTTCAAGTTCTATCTCTATGGTTTGTTTGCTGTTGATGTAGCCCTAAGCAGAGACTGGCGAGAATCACTTTCATGGAAAGGGGTTGCCAAGCTTTCAAAAAACTACGAGTTGCCTGAAATCTCAGCAAACACTTTTTCACCCAATCTTGATGATACTTTCAGGGAATGATCAGTACACCAATCCCACTTGGCTCACCAAATTTCGTTCTTCTAGGTTAAACCGTTCGTTTGCAGTAACCATTTCATTTTGAGGTTTCACTCTCTTTTCCCTTATAGAGATACATGTATTTGAAACTCTAAATCAAACACGGTTTGTGCTAGCTTTTTGAAACTTGACCCAATAAAGCAGTTTCAAGTTCTATCTCTATGGTTTGTTTGCTGTTGATGTAGCCCTAAGCAGAGACTGGCGAGAATCACTTTCATGGAAAGGGGTTGCCAAGCTTCCAAAAAACTACGAGTTGCCTGAAATCTCAGCAAACACTTTTTCACCCAATCTTGATGATACTTTCAGGGAATGATCAGTACACCAATCCGACTTGGCTCACCAAATTTCGTTCTTCTAGGTTAAACCGTTCGTTTGCAGTAACCGTTTTCATTTTGAGGTTTCACTCTGTTTTCTCCTATATGGATACATGTATTTGGAAATCTAAATCAAACTCGGTTTGTGCTAGCTCTTTGAAACTTGACCCAATAAAGCAGTTTAAAGTTCTATCTCTATGGTTTGTTTGCTGTTGATGTAGCCCTAAGCAGAGACTGGCGTGAATCACTTTCATGGAAAGGGGTTGCCAAACTTCCAAAAAACTACGAGTTGCCTGAAATCTCAGCAAACACTTTTTCACCCAATCTTGATGATACTTTCAGGGAATGATCAGTACACGAATCCCACTTGGCTCACCAAATTTCGTTCTTCTAGGTTAAACCGTTCGTTTGCAGTAACCGTTTTCATTTTGAGGTTTCACTTTGTTTTCTCCTATACGGATACATGTATTTGGAACTCTAAATCAAACACGATTTGTGGTAGCTCTATGAAACTTGACCCAATAAAGCAGTTTCAAGTTCTATATCTATGGTTTGTTTGCTGTTGATGTAGCCCTAAGCAGAGATTGGCGAGAATCACTTTCATGGAAAGGCGTTGCCAAGCTTCCAAAAAACTACGAGTTGCCTGAAATCTCAGCAAACACTTTTTCACCCAATCTTGATGATACTTTCATGGAATGATCAATACACCAATCCCACTTGGCTCTCCAAATATCGTTCTTCTAGGTTAAACCGATCGTTTGCAGTAACCGTTTTCATTTTGAGGTTTCACTCTGTTTTCTCCTATACGGATACATGTATTTGGAACTCTAAATCAAACACGGTTTGTCCTAGCTCTTTGAAATTTGACACAATAAAGCAGTTTCAAGTTCTGTCTTTATGGTTTCTTTGCTGTTGATGTAGCCCTAAGCAGAGATTGGCGAGAATCACTTTCATGGAAAGGCGTTGCCAAGCTTCCAAAAAATTACGAGATGCCTGAAATCTCAGCAAACACTTTTTCACCCAATCTTAATGATACTTTCAGGGAATGATCAGTACACCAATCCTACTCGGCTCACCAAATTTCGTTCTTCTATGTTAAACTGTTCGTTTGCAGTAACCGTTTTCATTTTGAGGTTTCACTCTGTTTTCTCCTATACAGATACATGTATTTGGAACTCTAAATCAAACACGGTTTGTGCTAGCTCTTTGAAACTTGACACAATAAAGGAGTTTCAAGTTCTATCTCTATGGTTTGTTTGCTGTTGATGTAGCCCTAAGCAGAGACTGGCGAGAATCACTTTCATCGAAAGGGGTTGCCAATCTTCCAAAAAACTACGAGTTTCCTGAAGTCTCAGCAAACACTTTTTCACCCAATCTTGATGACACTTTCAGGGAATGATCAGTACACCAATCCCACCTGGCTCACCAAATTTCGTACTTCTAGGTTAAACCCTTCGTTTGCAGTAACCGTTTCATTTTGAGGTTTCACTCTGTTTTCTCCTATACAGATACATGTGTTTGGAACTCTCAATCAAACACGGTTTATGCTAGCTCTTTGAAACTTGACACAATAAAGCAGTTTCAAGTTCTATCTCTATGGTTTGTTTGCTGTTGATGTAGCTCTAAGCAGAGACTGGCGAGAATTACTTTCATGGAAAGGGGTTGCCAAGCTTCCAAAAAACTACGAGTTGCCTGAAATCTCAGCAAACACTTTTCACCCAATCTTGATGATACTTTCAGGGAATGATCAGTACACCAATCCCACTTGGCTCAAAGAATTTCGTTCTTCTATGTTAAACCCTTTCGTTTGCAGTAACCGTTTTCATTTTGAGGTTTCACTCTGTTTTCTCCTATACATATACATGTATTTGGAACTCTAAATCAAACACGGTTTGTGCTAGCTCTTTGAAACTTGACCCAATAAAGCAGTTTCAAGTTCTATCTCTATGGTTTGTTTGCTGTTGATGTAGACCTAAGCAGAGACTGGCGAGAATCACTTTCATGGAAAGGGGTTGGCAAGCTTCCAAAAAACTACGAGTTGCCTGAAATCTCAGCAAACACTTTTTCACCCAATCTTGATGATACCTTTAGGGAATGATCAGTACACGAATTCCACTTGGCTCACCAAATTTCGTTCTTTTAGGTTAAAACGTTCGTTTGCAGTAACCGTTTTCATTTTGAGGTTTCACTCTGTTTTCTCCTATACGGATACATGTATTTGGAACTCTAAATCAAACACGGTTTGTGCTAGCTCTTTAAAACTTGAGCCAAAAAAGCAGTTTCAAGTTCTGTCTCTATGGTTTGTTTGCTGTTGATGTATCCCTAAGCAGAGACTGGCGAGAATCACTTTCATGGAAACGGGTTGCCAAGCTTCCAAAACACTAAGAGTTGCCTGAAATCTCCGCAACACTTTTTCACCCAATCTTGATGACACTTTCAAGGAATGATCAGTACACCAATCCAACTTGGCTCACCAAATTTCGTTATACTAGGTTAAACCGTTCGTTTGCAGTAACCGTTTTCATTTTGAGGTTTCACTCTGTTTTCTCCTATAGGGATACATGTATTTGGAACTCTAAATCAAACACGGTTTGTGCTAGCTCTTGAAACTTGACCCAATAAAGCAGTTTCAAGTTCTGTCTTTATGGCTTGTTTGCTGTTGATGTAGCACTAAGCAGAGACTGGCGAGAATCACTTTCATGGAAAGGGGTGGCCAAGCTTCCAAAAAAACTACGAATTGCCTGACATCTCAGCAAAAACTTTTTTACACAATCATGATGATACTTTCAAGGAATGATCAGTACACCAATCTCACTTGGCTCACCAAAGTTCGTTCTTCTAGGTTAAACCGTTCGTTTGCAATAACCGTTTTCATTTTGAGGTTTCACACTGTTTTCTCCTATATGGATACATGTATTTGGAACTCTAAATCAAACAGGGTTTGTGCTAGCTCTTTGAAACTTGACCCAATAAAGCAGTTTCAAGTTCTGTCTCTATGGTTTGTTTGCTGTTGATGTAGCCCTAAGCAGAGACTTTCGAGAATCAATTTCATGGAAAGGGGTTGCCAAGTTTCCAAAAAACAAGGAGTTCCCTGAAATCTCAGCAAACACTTTTTCACCCAATCTTGATGATACTTTCAGGGAATGATCAGTACACCAATCCCACTTGGCTCACCAAATTTCGTTCTTCTAGGTTAAACCGTTCGTTTGCAGTAACTGTTTTCATTTTGAGGTTTCACTCTGTTTTCTCATATATATATACATGTATTTGGAACTCTCAATCAAACACGGTTTGTGCTAGCTCTTTGAAACTTGACCCAATAAAGCAGTTTCAAGTTCTATCTCTATGGTTTGTTTGCTGTTGATGTAGCTCTAAGCAGAGACTGGCGAGAATTACTTTCATGGAAAGGGGTTGCCAAGCTTCCAAAAAACTACGAGTTGCCTGAAATCTCAGCAAACACTTTTTCACCCAATCTTGATGATACTTTCAGGGAATGATCAGTACACCAATCCCACTTGGCTCAACGAATTTCGTTCTTCTAGGTTAAACCGTTCGTTTGCAGTAACCGTTTTCATTTTGAGGTTTCACTCTGTTTTCTCCTATAGGGATACATGTATTTGGAACTCTAAATGAAACACGGTTTGTGCTAGCTCTTCGAAACTTGACCCAACAATGCAGTTTCAAGTTCTATCTCTATGGTTTGTTTGCTGTTGATGTAGCCCTAAGCAGAGACTGGCGAGAATCACTTTCATGGAAAGGGGTTACCAAGCTTCCAAAAAACTACGAGTTGCCTGAAATCTCAGCAAACAGTTTTTCACCCAATCTTGATGATACTTTCAGGGAATGATCAGTACACCAATTTCACTTGGCTCACCAAATTTCGTTCTTCTAGGTTAAAACGTTCGTTTGCAGTAACCGTTTTCATTTTGAGGTTTCACTCTGTTTTCTCCTATACGGATACATGTATTTGGAACTCTAAATCAAACACGGTTTGTGCTAGCTCTTTAAAACTTGAGCCAAAAAAGCAGTTTCAAGTTCTGTCTCTATGGTTTGTTTGCTGTTGATGTATCCCTATGCAGAGACTGGCGAGAATCACTTTCATGGAAACGGGTTGCCAAGCTTCCAAAACACTAAGAGTTGCCTGAAATCTCAGCAAACACTTTTTCACCCAATCTTGATGATACTTTCAGGGAATGATCAGGACAGCAGTCTCACTTGGCTCACCAAATTTCGTTCTTCCAGGTTAAACCGTTCGTTTGCAGTAACCGTTTTCATTTTGAGGTTTCACTCTGTTTTCTCCTATACGGATACATGTATTTGGAACTCTAAATCAAACACGGTTTGAGCTAGGTGTTTGAAACTTGACCCAGTAACGCAGTTTCAAGTTCTGTCTCTATGGTTTGTTTGCTGTTGATGTAGCCCTAAGCAGAGACTGGCGAGAATCACTTTCATGGAAAGAGATTGCCAAGCTTCCAAAAAACTACGAGTTGCATGAAATCTCAGCAAACACTTTTTCATCCAACCATGATGATACTTTCAGGGAATCATCAGTACACGAATTCCACTTGGCTCACCAAATTTCGTTCTTCTAGGTTAAAACGTTCGTTTGCAGTAACCGTTTTCATTTTGAGGTTTCACTCTTTTTTCTCCTATAGGGATACATGTATTTGGAACTCTAAATCAAACACGGTTTGTGCTAGCTGTTTGAAACTTGACCCAATAAAGCAGTTTCAAGTTCTGTCTTTATGGTTTGTTTGCTGTTGATGTAGCCCTAAGCAGAGACTGGCGAGAATCACTTTCATGGAAAGGGGTTGCCAATCTTCCAAAAAACTACGTGTTGTTGAAATCTCAGCAAACACTTTTTCACCCAATCTTGATGATACTTTCAGGGAATGATCAGTACACCAATTCCACTTGGCTCACCAAATTTCGTTCTTCTAGGTTAAACCGTTCGTTTGCAGTAACCGTTTTCATTTTGAGGTTTCACTCTGTTTTCTCCTATAGGGATACATGTATTTGGAACTCAAAATGAAACACGGTTTGTGCTAGCTCTTCGAAACTTGACCCAACAAAGCAGTTTCAAGTTCTATCTCTATGGTTTGTTTGCTGTTGATGTAGCCCTAAGCAGAGACTGGCGAGAATCACTTTCATGGAAAGGGGTTGCCAAGCTTCCAAAAAACTACGAGTTGCCTGAAATCTCAGCAAACAGTTTTTCACCCATTCTTGATGATTCTTTCAGGTAATGATCAGTACACCAAAACCACTTGGCTCACCAAATTTCGTTCTTCTAGGTTAAACCGTTCGTTTGCAGTAACCGTTTTCATTTTTAGGTTTCACTCTGTTTTCTCCTATAGGGATACATGTATTTGGAACTCTAAATCAAACACGGTTTGTGCTCGCTCTTTGAAACTTGACACAATAAAGAAGTTTCAAGTTCTATCTGTATGGTTTGTTTGCTGTTGTTGTAGCCCTAAGCAGAGACTGGCGAGAATCGCTTTCATGGAAAGGGGTTGCCAAGCTTCCAAAAAACTACGAGTTGCCTGAAATCTCAGCAAACACTTTTTCACCCAATCTTGATGATACTTTCAGGGAATGATAAGTACACCAATCCCATATGGCTCACCAAATGTCTTTCTTCTAGGTTTAACCGTTCGTTTGCAGTAACCGTTTTCATTTTGAGGTTTCACTCTGTTTTCTCCTATACGGATTCATGTATTTGGACCTCTAAATCAAACACGGTTTGTGCTAGCTCTTTGAAACTTGACCCAATAAAGCAGTTTCAAGTTGTATCTCTATGGTTTCTTTGCTGTTGATGTAGCCCTAAGCAGAGTGGCGAGAATAACTTTCATGGAAAGGGCTTGCCAAGCTTCCAAAAAACTACGAATTTCCTGAAATCTCAGCAAACACTTTTTCACCCAATCTTGATGATACTTTGAGAGAATGATCAGTACACCAATCCCACTTGGCTCACCAAATTTCGTTCTTCTAGGTTAAACCGTTCTTTTGCAGTAACCGTTTCATTTTGAGGTTTCACTCTGTTTTCTACTATATGGATACATGTATTTGGAACTCTAAATCAAACACGGTTTGTGCTAGCTCTTTGAAACGTGACCCAATAAAGCAGTTTCAAGTTCTATCTTTATGGTTTGTTTGCTGTTGATGTAGCCCTAAGCAGAGACTGGCGAGAATCACTTTCATGGAAAGGGGTTGCCAAGCTTCCAAAAAACTACGAGTTGCCTGAAATCTCAGCAAACACTTTTTCACCAAATATTGATGATACTTTCAGGGAATGATCAGTACACGAATCCCAATTGGCTCACCAAATTTCGTTCTTCTAGGTTAAACCGTTCGTTTGCAGTAACCGTTTTCATTTTAAGGTTTCACTCTGTTTTCCCCTATATGGATACATGGATTTGGAACTCTAAATCAAACACGGTTTGTGCTAGCTCTTTGAAACTTGTCACAATAAAGAAGTTTCACGTTCTATCTCTATGGTTTGTTTGCTGTTGATGTAGCCCTAAGCAGAGACTGGCGAGAATCACTTTCATAGAAAGGGGTTGCCAAGCTTCCAAAAAATTACGAGTTGCCTGAAATCTCAGCAAACACTTTTTCACCCAATCTTGATGATACTTTCAGGGAATGATCAGTACAAGAATCCCACTAGGCTCACCAAATTTCGTTCTTCTAGGTTAAACCGTTCGTTTGCAGTAACCGTTTTCATTTTGAGGTTTCACTGTGTTTTCTCCTATATGGATACATGTATTTGGAACTCTAAATCAAACACGGTTTGTGCTAGCTCCTTGAAACTTCACCCAATAAAGCAGTTTCAAGTTCTATCTCTATGGTTTTTTTTTCTGTTTATGTAGCCCTAAGCAGAGACTGGCGAGAATCACTTTCATGGAAAGGAGTTGCAAAGCTTCCAAAAAACTA
The DNA here is from genome assembly GCF_052094955.1 of Ictidomys tridecemlineatus. Classification (NCBI taxonomy): domain Eukaryota; kingdom Metazoa; phylum Chordata; class Mammalia; order Rodentia; family Sciuridae; genus Ictidomys; species Ictidomys tridecemlineatus. The sequence continues at coordinate 46,426 of NW_027522670.1, forward strand.
CGAGTTCCCTGAAATCTCAGCAACCACTTTTTCACCCAATCTTGATGATACTTTCAGGGAATGATAGGTACACCAATACCACTAGGCTCTCCAAATTTCGTTCTTCTAGGTTAAACCGTTCGTTTGCAGTAACCGTTTTCATTTTGAGGTTTCACTGTGTTTTCTCCTATACGGATACATGTATTTGGAACTCTAAATCAAACACGGTTTGTGCTAGCACTTTGAAACTTGACCCAATAAAGCAGTTTCAAGTTCTATCTCTATGCTTTGTTTGCTGTTGATGTAGCCCTAAGCAGAGACTGGCGATAATCACTTTCATGGAAAGGGGTTGCCAAGCTTCCAAAAAACTACGAGTTGCCTGAAATCTCAGCAAACACTTTTTCACCCAATCTTGATGATACTTTCAGGGAATGATCAGTACACCAATCTCACTAGGCTCACCAAATTTCGTTCTTCTAGGTTAAACCGTTCGTTTGCAGTAACCGTTTTCATTTTGAGGTTTCACTCTGTTTTCTCCTATACGGATACATGTATTTGGAACTCTAAATCAAACACGGTTTGTGCTAGCACTTTGAAACTTGACCCAATAAAGCAGTTTCAAGTTCTATCTCTATGGTTTGTTTTCTGTTGATGTAGCCCTAAGCAGAGACTGGCGAGAATCCCTTTCATGGAAAGGGGTTTCCAAGCTGCCAAAAAACTACGAGTTGCCTGAAATCTCAGTAAACACTTTTTCACCCCTCTTGATGATACCTTCAAGGAATGAGTCAGTACACGAATCCCACTTGGCTCACCAAATTTCGTTCTTCTAGTTTAAACTGTTCGTTTGCAGTAACCGTTTTCATTTTGTGGTTTCACTCTGTTTTCTCCTATACGGATACATGTATTTGGAACTCTAAATCAAACACGGTTTGTGCTAGCTCTTTGAAACTTGACCCAATAAAGCAGTTTCAAGTTCTGTCTTTATGGTTTTTTTGCTGTTGATGTAGCCCTAAGCAGAGACTGGCGAGAATCACTTTCATGGAAAGGGGTTGCCAAGCTTCCAAAAAACTACGAGTTGCCTGAAATCTCAGCAAACACTTTTTTACCCAATCATGATGATACTTTCAAAAAATGATCAGGACACCAATCTCACTTGGCTCACCATAGTTCGTTCTTCTAGGTTAAACCGTTCGTTTGCAGTAACCGTTTTCATATTGAGGTTTCACTCTGTTTTCTCCTATATGGATACATGTATTTGGAACTCTAATTCTAACACGGTTTCGGCTAGCACTTTGAAACTTGACCCAATAAAGCAGTTTCAAGTTCTATCTCTATGGTTTGTTTGCTGTTGATGTAGCCCTAAGCAGAGACTGGCGAGAATCACTTTCATGGAAAGGAGTTGCAAAGCTTCCAAAAAACTACGAGTTGCCTGAAATCTCAGCAAACACTTTTTCACCCAATCTTGATGATACTTTCAGGGAATGATCAGTACACCAATCCCACTTGGCTCACCAAATTTCGTTCTTCTAGGTTAAACCGTTCGTTTGCAGTAACCGTTTTCATTTTGAGGTTTCACTCTGTTTTCTCCTATACGGATACATGTACTTGGAACTCTAAATCAAACACGGTTTGTGCTAGCTCTTTGAAACTTGACCCAATAAAGCAGTTTCAAGTTCTGTCTCTATGGTTTGTTTGCTGTTGATGTAGCCCTAAGCAGAGACTCGCGAGAATCACTTTCATGGAAAGGGGTTGCCAAGCTTCCAAAAATATACGAGTTGCCTGAAATCTCAGCAAACACGTTTTCCCCCAATCTTGATGATACTTTCAGGGAATGATAGTTACACCAATACCACTAGGCTCTCCAAATTTCGTTCTTCTAGGTTAAAGTGTTCGTTTGCAGTAACCGTTTTCATTTTGAGGTTTCACTGTGTTTTCTCCTATACGGATACATGTATTTGGAACTCTAAATCAAACACGGTTTGTGCTAGCACTTTGAAACTTGACCCAATAAAGCAGTTTCAAGTTCTATCTCTATGCTTTGTTTGCTGTTGATGTAGCCCTAAGCAGAGACTGGCGATAATCACTTTCATGGAAAGGGGTTGCCAAGCTTCCAAAAAACTACGAGTTGCCTGAAATCTCAGCAAACACTTTTTCACCCAATCTTGATGATACTTTCAGGGAATGATCAGTACACCAATCTCACTAGGCTCACCAAATTTCGTTCTTCTAGGTTAAACCGTTCGTTTGCAGTAACCGTTTTCATTTTGAGGTTTCACTCTGTTTTCTCCTATACGGATACATGTATTTGGAACTCTAAATCAAACACGGTTTGTGCTAGCACTTTGAAACTGGACCCAATAAAGCAGTTTCAAGTTCTATCTCTATGGTTTGTTTTCTGTTGATGTAGCCCTAAGCAGAGACTGGCGAGAATCCCTTTCATGGAAAGGGGTTTCCAAGCTGCCAAAAAACTACGAGTTGCCTGAAATCTCAGTAAACACTTTTTCACCCCTCTTGATGATACCTTCAAGGAATGAGTCAGTACACGAATCCCACTTGGCTCACCAAATTTCGTTCTTCTAGTTTAAACTGTTCGTTTGGCAGTAACCGTTTTCATTTTGTGGTTTCACTCTGTTTTCTCCTATACGGATACATGTATTTGGAACTCTAAATCAAACACGGTTTGTGCTAGCTCTTTGAAACTTGACCCAATAAAGCAGTTTCAAGTTCTGTCTTTATGGTTTTTTTGCTGTTGATGTAGCCCTAAGCAGAGACTGGCGAGAATCACTTTCATGGAAAGGGGTTGCCAAGCTTCCAAAAAACTACGAGTTGCCTGAAATCTCAGCAAACACTTTTTTACCCAATCATGATGATACTTTCAAAAAATGATCAGGACACCAATCTCACTTGGCTCACCATAGTTCGTTCTTCTAGGTTAAACCGTTCGTTTGCAGTAACCGTTTTCATATTGAGGTTTCACTCTGTTTTCTCCTATATGGATACATGTATTTGGAACTCTAATTCTAACACGGTTTCGGCTAGCACTTTGAAACTTGACCCAATAAAGCAGTTTCAAGTTCTATCTCTATGGTTTGTTTGCTGTTGATGTAGCCCTAAGCAGAGACTGGCGAGAATCACTTTCATGGAAAGGAGTTGCAAAGCTTCCAAAAAACTACGAGTTGCCTGAAATCTCAGCAAACACTTTTTCACCCAATCTTGATGATACTTTCAGGGAATGATCAGTACACCAATCCCACTTGGCTCACCAAATTTCGTTCTTCTAGGTTAAACCGTTCGTTTGCAGTAACCGTTTTCATTTTGAGGTTTCACTCTGTTTTCTCCTATACGGATACATGTACTTGGAACTCTAAATCAAACACGGTTTGTGCTAGCTCTTTGAAACTTGACCCAATAAAGCAGTTTCAAGTTCTGTCTCTATGGTTTGTTTGCTGTTGATGTAGCCCTAAGCAGAGACTGGCGAGAATCACTTTCATGGAAAGGGGTTGCCAAGCTTCCAAAAATATACGAGTTGCCTGAAATCTCAGCAAACACGTTTTCCCCCAATCTTGATGATACTTTCAGGGAATGATAGTTACACCAATACCACTAGGCTCTCCAAATTTCGTTCTTCTAGGTTAAAGTGTTCGTTTGCAGTAACCGTTTTCATTTTGAGGTTTCACTGTGTTTTCTCCTATACGGATACATGTATTTGGAACTCTAAATCAAACACGGTTTGTGCTAGCACTTTGAAACTTGACCCAATAAAGCAGTTTCAAGTTCTATCTGTATGATTTGTTTTCTGTTGATGTAGCCCTAAGCAGAGACTGGCGAGAATCACTTTCCTGGAAAGGGGTTGCCAAGCTTCCAAAAAACTACGAGTTGCCTGAAATCTCAGCAAACACTTTTTCACCCAATCTTGATGATACTTTCAGGGAATGATCAGTACACCAATCCAACTTGGCTCACCAAATTTCGTTCTTCTAGGTAATACCGTTCGTTTGCAGTAACCGTTTTCATTTGAGGTTCCACTCTGTTTTCTCCTATACAGATACATGTATTCGGAAATCTAAATCCAACACGGTTTGTGCTAGCTCTTTGAAACTTGACCCAATAAAGCAGTCTCAAGGTCTTTCTCTATGGTTTGTTTGCTATTGATGTAGCCCTAAGCAGAGACTGGCGAGAACCCACTTTCATGGAAAGGGGTTACCAAGCTTCCAAAAAACTACGAGTTGCCTGAAATCTCAGCAAACACTTTTTCACCCAATCTTGATGATACTTTCAAGAAATGATGAGTACACCAATCTCCCTTGGCTCACCAAATTTCGTTCTTTTAGGTTAAACTGTTCGTTTGAAGTAACCGTTTTTATTTTGAGGTTTCACTCTGTTTTCTCCTACACAGATACATGTCTTTGGAACTCTAAATCAAACACGGTTTGTGCTAGCTCTTTGAAACTTGACCCAATAAAGCAGGTTCAAGTTCTATCTCTATGTTTTGTTTGCTGTTGATTTAGCCCTAAGCAGAGACTGGCGAGAATCACTTTCATGGAAAGGGGTTGCCAAGCTTCCAAAAAACTACGAGTTTCCTGAAATCTCAGCAAACACTTTTTCACCCAATCTTCATGATACTTTCAGGGAATGATCAGTACACCAATCGCACTTGGCTATCCAAATTTCGTACTTCTAGGTTAAACCGTTCGTTTGCAGTAACCGTTTTCATTTTGAGGTTTCACTCTGTTTTCTCCTATACTGATACATGTATTTGGAACTCTAAATCAAACACGGTTTGTGCTAGGTCTTTGAAACTTGACCCAATAAAGAAGTTTCAAGTTCTATCTCTATGGTTTGTTTGCTGTTGATGTAGCCCTAAGCAGAGACTGGCGAGAATCACTTTCATGGAAAGGGCTTGCCAAGCTTCCAAAAAACTACGAGTTGCCTGAAATCTCAGCAAACACTTTTTCACCCAATCTTGATGATACTTTCAGTGAATGATCAGTACACCAATCCAACTTGGCTCACCAAAATTCGTTCTTCTAGGTTAAACCGTTCGTTTGCATTAACCGTTTTCATTTTGAGGTTTCACTCTGTTTTCTCCTATACAGATACATGTATTTGGAACTCTAAATCCAACACGGTTTGTGCTAGCTCTTTGAAACTTGGCCCAATAAAGCAGTTTCAAGGTCTGTCTCTATGGTTTTTTTGCTGTTGATGTCGCCCTAAGCAGAGACTGGCGTTGATCACTTTCATGGAAAGGGGTTGCCAAGCTTCCAAAAAACTACGAGTTGCCTGAAATCTCAGCAAACACTTTTTTACCCAATCATGATGATACTTTCAAGAAATGATCAGTACAGCAATCTTACTTGGCTCACCAAATTTCATTCTTCTAGGTTAAACCGTTCGTTTGCAGTAACCGTTTTCATTTTGAGATTTCACTCTGTTTTCTCCTATACAGATACATGTATTTGGAACTCTAAATCAAACACGGTTTGTGCTACCTCTTTGAAACTTGACCCAATAAAGCAGATTCAAGTTCTATCTCTATGGTTTGTTTGCTGTTGATGTAGCCCTAAGCAGAGACTGGCGAGAATCACTTTCATTGAAAGGGGTTGCCAAGCTTCCAAAAAAATACGAGTTTCCTGAAATCTCAGCACACACTTTTTCACCCAATCTTGATGATACTTTTCAGGGAATGATCAGTACACCAATCCCAATTGGCTCACCAAATTTCGTTTTTCTAGGGTAAACCGTTCGTTTGCAGTAACCGTTTTCATTTTGAGGTTTCACTCTGTTTTCTCCTATACAGATACATGTATTTGGAACTCTAAATCAAACACGGTTTTTGCTAGCTCTTTGAAACTTGACCCAATAAAACAGTTTCAAAATTCTGTCTCTATGGTTTGTTTGCTGTTGATGTAGCCCTAAGCAGAGACTGGCCAGAATCACTTTCATGGAAAGGGGTTGCCAAGCTTCCAAAAAACTACGAGTTGCCTGAAATCTCAGCAAACACTTTTTCACCCAATCTTGATGATACTTTCAGGGAATGATCAGTACACCAATCCCACTTGGCTCACCAAATTTCGTTCTTTTAGGTTAATGGAGTAACCGTTTTCATTTTGAGGTTTCACTCTGTTTTCTCCTATACGGATACATGGATTTGGAACTCTAAATCAAACACGGTTTGTGCTAGCTCTTTGAAACTTGACCCAATAAAGCAGTTTCAAGTTCTACCTCGATGGCTTGTTTGCTTTTGATGTCGCCCTAAGCAGAGACTGGCGAGAATCACTTTCATGGAAAGGGGTTGCCAAGCTTCCAAAAAACTAGGAGTTGCCTGAAATCTAAGCAAACATTTTTTACCCAATCGTCCTGATACGTTCAGGGAATGATTAGTACACCATTCCCACTTGGCTCACCAAATTTCGTTCTTCTAGGTTAAACCGTTCGTTTGCAGTAACCGTTTTCATTTTGAGGTTTCACTCTCTTTTCTCCTATACAGATGCATGTATTTGGAACTCTAAATCAAACACGGTTTGTGCTAGCTCTTTAAAACTTGACCTAATAAAGCAGTTTAAAGTTCTATCTTTATGGTTTGTTTGCTGTTGATGTAGCCCTAAGCAGAGACTGGCGAGTATCACTTTCATGGAAAATGGTTGCCAAGCTTCCAAAAAACTACGAGAATCCTGAAATCTCAGCAAACACTTTTTGACCCAATCTTGATATACTTTCAGGAATGATCTGTACACCATCCCACTTGGCTCACCAAATTTCGTTCTTCTAGGTTAAACCGTTCGTTTGCAGTAACCGTTTTCATTTTGAGGTTTCACTGTGTTTTCTCCTATACCGATACATGTATTTAGAACTCTAAATCAAACACGGTTTGTGCTATCTCTTTTAAACTTGACCCAATAAAGCAGTTTCAAGTTCTATCTCTATGGTTTCTTTGCTGTTGATGTAGCCCTAAGCAGAGACTGGCGGGAATCACTTTCATGAAAAGGGGTTGCCAAGCTTCCAAAAAACTACGAGTTGCCTGAAATCTCAGCAAACACTTTTTCACCCAATCTTGATGATACTTTCAGGGAATGATCAGTACACCAATCCCACTTGGCTCACCAAATTTCGTTCATGTAGGTTCAACCGTTCGTTTGCAGTAACCGTTTTCATTTTGAGGTTTCACTCTGTTTTCTCCTATACAGATACATGTATTTGGATCTCTAAATCAAACACGGTTTGTGCTAGCTTTTTGAAACTTGACCCAATAAAGCAGTTTCATGTTCTATCTCAGTGGTTTGTTTGCTGTTGATGTAGCCCTAAGCAGAGACTGGCGAGAATCACTTTCATGGAAAGGGGTTGCCAAGCTTCCAAAAAACTACGAGTTGCCTGAAATCTCAGCAAACACTTTTTCACCCAATCGTGATGATACTTTCAGGGAATGATCAGTACTCCAATCCCACTTGGCTCACCAAATTTCGTTCTTCTAGGTTAAACCGTTCGTTTGCAGTAACCGTTTTCATTTTGAGGTTTCACTCTGTTTTCTCCCATAAGGATACATGTATTTGGAACTCTAAATCAAACACGGTTTGTGCTAGCTCTTTGAAACTTGACCCAATAAAGCAGTTTCAAGTTCTATCTCTATGGTTTCTTTGCTGTTTATTTAGTCCTAAGCAGAGACTGCCGAGAATCACTTTCATGGAATGGGGTTGCCAAGCTTCCAAAAACTACGAGTGGCCTGAAATCTCAGGAAACACTTTTTTACCCAATCTTGATGATACTTTCAGGTAATGATCAGTACACCAATCCCACTTGGCTCACCAAATTTCGTTCTTCTAGGTTAAACCGTTCATTTGCAGTAACCTTTTTCATTTTGAGGTTTCACTCTGTTTTCTCCTATAAGGATACATGTATTTGGAACTCTAAATCAAACACGGTTTGTGCTAGCTCTTTGAAACTTGACCCAATAAAGCAGTTTCAAGTTCTATCTCTATGGTTTGTTTGCTGTTGATGTAGCCCTAAGCAGAGACTGGCGAGAATCACTTTCATGGAAAGGGGTTGCCAAGCTTCCAAAAAACTACGAGTTGCCTGAAATCTCAGCAAACACTTTTTCACCCAATCGTGATGATACTTTCAGGGAATGATAAGTACACCAATCCCACTTGGCTCACCAAATTTCGTTCCTCTAGGTTAAACCGTTCGTTTGCAGTAACCGTTTTCATTTTCAGGTTTCACTCTGTTTTCTCCTATACGGATACATGTATTTGGAACTCAAATTCAAACACGGTTTGTGCTAGGTCTTTAAAAGTTGACCCAATAAAGAAGTTTCAAGTTCTATCTCTATGGTTTGTTTGCTGTTGTTGTAGCCCTAAGCAGAGACTGGCGAGAAAAAATTTCATGGAAAGGGGTTGTCAAGCTTCCAAAAAACTACCAGTTGCCTGAAATCTCAGCAACTATTTTTTCACCCAATCTTGATGATACTTACAGGGAATGATCAATACACCAATCCCACTTGGTTCACCAAATTTAGTTCTTCTAGGTTAAACCGTTCGTTTGCAGTAACCGTTTGCATTTTGAGGTTTCACTCTGTTTTCTACTACACGGATACATGTATTTGGAACTCTAAATCAAACACGGTTTGTGCTAGCTCCTTGAAACTTGACCCAGTAAAGTAGTTTCAAGTTCAATCTCTATAGTTTGTTTGCTGTTAATGTAGCCCTAAGCAGAGACTGGCGAGAATCACTTTCATGGAAAGGGGTTGTCAAGCTTCCAAAATCTACGAGTTGCCTGAAATCTCAGCAAACACTTTTTCACCCAATCTTGATGATACTTTCAGGGAATGATCAGTACACCAATCCCCCTTGGCTCACCAAATTTCGTTCTTCTAGGTTAAACGGTTCGTTTGCAATAACCGTTTTTATTTTGAGGTTTCACTGTGTTTTCTCCTATACGGATACATGTATTTGGAACTCTAAATCAAACACGGTTTGTGCTAGCTCTTTGAAACTTGACCCAATAAAGCAGTTTCAAGTTCTATCTCTATGGTTTGTTTGCTGTTGATGTAGCCCTAAGCAGAGACTGGCGAGAATCACTTTCATGGAAAGGGGTTGCCAAGCTTCCAAAAAACTACGAGTTGCCTGAAATCTCAGCAAACACTTTTTCACCCAATCGTGATGATACTTTCAGGGAATGATCAGTACACGAATCCCACTTGGCTCACCAAACTTCTTTCTTCTAGTTTAAACCGTTCTTTTGCAGTAACCGTTTTCATTTTGAGGTTTCACTCTGTTTTCTTCTATACGGATACATGTATTTGGAACTCTAAATCAAACACTGTTTGTGCTAGCTTTTTGAAACTTGACCCAATAAAGCAGTTTCAAGTTCTTTCTCAGTGGTTTCTTTGCTGTTGATGTAGCCCTAAGCAGAGACTGGCGAGAATCACTTTCATGGAAAGGGTTTGCCAAGCTTCCAAAAAACTACGAGTTTCCTGAAATCTCAGCAAACACTTTTTCACCCAATCTTGATGATACTTTCAGGGAATGATCAGTACATTAATCCCACTTGGCTCACCAAATTTCGTTTTTCTAGGTTAAACCGTTCGTTTGCAGTAACCGTTTTCATTTTGAGGTTTCACTCTCTTTTCTCCTATACAGATGCATGTATTTGGAACTCTAAAACAAACACGGTTTGTGCTAGCTCTTTAAAACTTGACCCAATAAAGCAGTTTAAAGTTCTATCTCTATGGTTTGTTTGCTGTTGATGTAGCCCTAAGCAGAGACTGGCGAGTATCACTTTCATGGAAAAAGGTTGCCAAGCTTCCAAAAAACTACGAGATCCCTGAAATCTCAGCAAACACTTTTTCACCCAATCTTGATGATACTTTCAGGGAATGATCAGTACACCAATCTCACTTGGCTCACCAAATTTCGTTCTTCTAGGTTAAACCGTTCGTTTGCAGTAACCGTTTTCATTTTGAGGTTTCACTGTGTTTTCTCCTATACGGATACATGTATTTGGAACTCTAAATCAAACACGGTTTGTGCTAGCTCTTTGAAACTTGACCCAATAAAGCAGTTTCAAGTTCTGTCTCTATGGTTTGTTTGCTGTTGATGTAGCCCTAAGCAGAGACTGGCGAGAATCACTTTCATGAAAAGGGGTTGCCAAGCTTCCAAAAAACTACGAGTTGCCTGAAATCTCAGCAAACACTTTTTCACCCAATAGTGATGATACTTTCAGGGAATGATCAGTACTCCAATCCCACTTGGCTCACCAAATTTCGTTCTTCTAGGTTAAACCGTTCGTTTGCAGTAACCGTTTTCATTTTGAGGTTTCACTCTGTTTTCTCCTATACGGATACATGTATTTGGAACTCTAAATCAAACACGGTTTGTGCTTGCTCTTTGAAACTTGACCCAATAAAGCAGTTTCAAGTTCTATCTCTATGGTTTGTTTACTGTTGATGTAGCCCTAAGCAGAGACTGGCGAGAATCACTTTCATTGAAAGGGGTGTCCAAGCTTCCAAAAAACTACGAGTTGCCTGAAATCTCAGCAAACACTTTTTCACCCAATTTTGATGATACTTTCAGGGAATGATCACTACACCAATCCCACTTGGTTCACCAAATTTCGTTCTTCTTGGGTAAACCGTTGGTTTGCAGAAACCGTTTTCATTTTGAGGTTTCACTCTGTTTTCGCCTATACGGATACATGTATTTGGAACTCTAATTCTAACACGGTTTCTGCTAGCTCTTTGAAACTTGACCCAATAAAGCAGTTTCAAGTTCTATCTCTATGGTTTGTTTACTGTTGATGTAGCCCTAAGCAGAGACTGGTGAGAATCACTTTCATGGAAAGGGGTGTCCAAGCTTCCAAAAAACTACGAGTTGCCTGAAATCTCAGCAAACACTTTTTCACCCAATTTTGATGATACTTTCAGGGAATGATCACTACACCAATCCCACTTGGTTCACCAAATTTCGTTCTTCTAGGTTAAACCGTTCGTTTGCAGTAACCGTTTTCATTTTGAGGTTTCACTCTGTTTTCTCTTATACGGATACATGTATTTGGAACTCTAAATGAAACACAGTTTGTGCTAGCTCTTCGAAACTTGACCCAATAAAGCAGTTTCAAGTTTTATCTGTATGGTTTGTTTACTGTTTATGTAGTCCTAAGCAGAGACTGGCGAGAATCACTTTCATGGAAAGGGGTTGCCAAGCTTTCAAAAAACTACGAGTGGCCTGAAATCTCAGCAACCACTTTTTCACCCAATCTTGATGATACTTTCAGGGAATGATCAGTACACAAATCCCACTTGGCTCACCTAATTTCGTTCTTCTAGGTTAAACCGTTCGTTTGCAGTAACCGTTTTCATTTTGAGGTTTCACTCTGTTTTCTCCTATATGAATACATGTATTTGGAACTCTAAATCAATCACGGTTTGTACTAGCTCTTTGAAACTTGACCCAATAAAGCAGTTTCAAGTTCTATCTCTATGGTTTGTTTGCTGTTGATGTAGTCCTAAGCAGAGTCTGGCGAGAATCACTTTCATGGAAAGGGGTTGGCAAGCTTCCAATAAACTACGAGTTGCCTGAAATCTCAGCAACCACTTTTTCACCCAATCTTGATGATACTTTCAGGGAATGATCAGTACACCAATCCCACTTGGCTCACCAAATTTCGTTTTTCTAGGTTAAACCGTTCGTTTGCAGTAACCGTTTTCAATTTGAGGTTTCAGTCTGTATTCTCCTATATGGATACATGTATTTGGAACTCTAAATCAAACACGGTTTGTGCTAGCTTTTTGAAACTTGACCCAATAAAGTAGTTTCAAGTTCTATCTCAGTGGTTTGTTTGCTGTTGATGTAGCCCTAAGAAGTGACTGGCGAGAATCACTTTCATGGAAACTGGTTGCCAAGCTTACAAAAACTACGAGTTGCCTGAAATCTCAGAAACACTTTTTCACCCAATCGTGATGATACTTTCAGGGAATGATCAGTACACCAATCCCACTTGGCTCACCAAATTTCGTTCTTCTAGGTTAAACCGTTAATTGCAGTAAACGTTTTCATTTTGAGGTTTCACTCTGTTTTCTCCTATATGGATACATGTATTTGGAACTCTAAATCAAACACGGTTTGTGCTAGCTCTTTGAAACTTGACCCAATAAAGCAGTTTCAAGTTCTATCTCTATGGTTTGTTTGCTGTTGATGTAGTCCTAAGCAGAGACTGGCGAGAATCACTTTCATGGAAAGGGGTTGCCAAGCTTCCAAAAAACTACGAGTTGTCTGAAATCTCAGCAACCACTTTTTCACCCAATCTTGATGATACTTTCAGGGAATGATCAGTACACCAATCCCCCTTGGATCACCAAATTTCGTTCTTCTAGGTTAAACCGTTCATTTGCAGTAACCGTTTTCATTTTGAGGTTTCACTCTGTTTTCCTATACAGATACATGTATTTGGAACTCTAAATCAAACACGGTTTGTGCTAGCTCTTTGAAACTTGACCCAATAAAGCAGTTTCCAGTTCTATCTCTATGGTTTGTTTGCTGTTGATGTAGCCCTAAGCAGAGACTGGCGAGAATCACTTTCATGGAAAGGGGTTGCCATGCTTCCAAAAAACTACGAGTTGCCTGAAATCTCAGCAAACACTTTTTCACCCAATCGTGATGATACTTTCAGGGAATGATCAGTACACCAATCTCACTTGGCTCACCAAATTTCGTTCTTCTAGGTTAAACCGTTCGTTTGCAGTAACCGTTTTCATTTTGAGGTTTCACTCTGTATTCTCCTTTACGGATACATGTATTTGGAACTCTAATTCTAACACGGTTTCTACTAGCTCTTTGAAACTTGACCCAATAAAGCAGTTTGAAGTTCTATCTCTATGAATTTTTTGCTGTTGATGTAGCCCAAAGCAGAGACTGGCGAGAATCACTTTCATGGAAAGGGGTTGCAAAGCTTCCAAAAAACTACGAGTTTCCTGAAATCTCAGCAAACCCTTTTTCACCCAATCTTGATGATACTTTCAGGGAATGATCACTACACCAATCCCACTTGGTTCACCAAATTTCGTTCTTCTACGTTAAACCGTTCGTTTGCAGTAACCGTTTTCATTTTGAGGTTTCACTCTGTTTTCTCCTATATGGATACATGTATTTGGAACTCTAAATCAAACACGGTTTGTGCTAGCTCTTTGAAACTTGACCCAATAAAGCAGTTTCAAGTTCTATCTCTATGGTTTGTTTTCTGTTTTTGTAGTCCTAAGCAGAGACTGGCGAGAATCACTTTCATGGAAAGGGGTTGAAAAGCTTCCAAAAAATTACGAGTGGCCTGAAATCTCAGCAACCACTTTTTCACCCAATCTTGATGATACTTTCAGGGAATGATCAGTACACCAATCCCACTTGGCTCACCAAATTTCTTTCTTCTAGGTTAAACCGTTCGTATGAAGTAACAGTTTTCATTTTGAGGTTTCACTCTGTTTTCTCCTATATGGATACATGTATTTGGAACTCTAAATCATACACGGTTTGTGCTAGCTTTTTGAAACTTGACCCAATAAAGTAGTTTCAAGTACTATCTCAGTGGTTTGTTTGCTGTTGATGTAGCCCTAAGCAGAGACTGGCGAGAATCACTTTCATGGAAAGGGGTTGCCAAGCTTCCAAAAACTACGAGTTTCCTGAAATCTCAGCAAACACTTTTTCACCCAATCTTGATGATACTTTCAGGGAAGGATCAGTACACCAATCCCAATTCGCTCACCAAATTTCGTTCTTCTAGGTTAAACCGTTCGTTTGCAGTAACCGTTTTCATTTTGAGGTTTCACTCTGTTTTCTCCTATATGAATACATGTATTTGGAACTCTAAATCAAACACGGTTTGTGCTCGCTCTTTGAAACTTGACCCAATAAAACAGTTTCAAGTTCTATCTCTATGGTTTGTTTTCTGTTGATGTAGTCCTAAGCAGAGACTGGCGAGAATCACTTTCATGAAAAGGGGTTGCCAAGCTTCCAAAAAACTACGAGTGGCCTGAAATCTCAGCAACCACTTTTTCACCCAATCTTGATGATACTTTCAGGGAATGATCAGTACACCAATCCCACTTGGCTCACCAAATTTCGTTCTTCTAGGTTAAACCGTTCGTTGGCAGTAACCGTTTTCATTTTGAGGTTTCACTCTGTTTTCTCCTATACGGATACATGTATTTGGAACTCTAAATAAAACACGGTTTGTGCTAGCTCTTTGAAACTTGACCCAATAAAGCAGTTTCAAGTTCTGTCTCTATGGTTTGTTTGCTGTTGATGTAGCCCTAAGCAGAGACTGCCGAGAATCACTTTCATGGAAAGGGGTTGCCAAGCTTCAAAAAACTACGAGTTTCCTGAAATCTCAGCAACCACATTTTCACCCAATCTTGATGATATTTTCAGGGAATGATCAGTATACCAATCCCACTTGGCTCACAAAATTTCGTTCTCCTAGGTTAAACAGTTCGTTTGCAGTAACAGTTTTCATTTTGAGGTTTCACTCTGTTTTCTCCTATACGGATACATGTATTTGGAACACTAAATAAACACGGTTTGTGCTAGCTCTTTGAAACTTGACCCAATAAAGCAGTTTCAAGAACTATCTCTATGTTTTGTTTGCTGTTGATGTAGCCCTAAGCAGAGACTGGCGAGAATCACTTTCATGGAAAGGGGTTGCCAAGCTTCCAAAAAACTATGAGTTTCCTGAAATCTCAGCAACCACTTTTTCACCCAATCTTGATGATACTTTGAGGGAATGATCAGAACACCAGTCCCACTTGGCTCACCAAATTTAGTTTTTCTAGGTTAAACCATTCGTTTGCAGTAACCGTTTTCATTTTGAGGTTTCACTCTGTTTTCTCCTATACTGATACATGTATTTGGAACTCTAAATCAAACACGGTTTGTGCTAGCTCTTTGAAACTTGACCCAATGAAGCAGTTTCAAGTTCTGTATCTATGGTTTGTTTGCTGTTGATGTAGCCCTAAGCAGAGACTGGCGAGAATCACTTTCATGGAAAGGAGTTGCCAAGCTTCCAAAAAACTACGAGTTGTCTGAAATCTCAGCAAAAACTTTTTCACCCAATCTTTATGATACTTTCACGGAATGATCAGTACACCAATCCCACTTGGCTCACCAAATTTCGTTCTTCTAGGTTAAACCGTTCGTTTGCAGTTACCGTTTTAATTTTGAGGTTTCACACTGTTTTCTCCTATACGGATACATGTATTTGGAACTCTAAATCAAACACGGTTTGTGCTAGATCTTTGAAACTTGACGCAATAAAGCAGTTTCAAGTTCTATCTCTATGGTTTGTTTGCTGTTGATGTAGCCCTAAGCAGAGACTGGCGAGAATCATTTTCATGGAAAGGGGTTGCCAAGCTTCCAAAAAACTACGAGTTTCCTAAAATCTCAGCAACCACTTTTTCCCCCAATCTTGATGATACTTTCAGGGAATGATCAGTACACCAATCCCACTTGGCTCAAAAAATTTCGTTCTTCTAGGTTAAACCGTTCGTTTGCAGGAACCGTTTTCATTTTGAGGTTTCACTCTGTTTTCCTATACAGATACATGTATTTGGAACTCTAAATCAAACACGGTTTGTGCTAGCTCTTTGAAACTTGACCCAATAAAGCAGTTTCCAGTTCTATCTCTATGGTTTGTTTGCTGTTGATGTAGCCCTAAGCAGAGACTGGCGAGAATCACTTTCATGGAAAGGGGTTGCCATGCTTCCAAAAAACTACGAGTTGCCTGAAATCTCAGCAAACACTTTTTCACCCAATCGTGATGATACTTTCAGGGAATGATCAGTACACCAATCTCACTTGGCTCACCAAATTTCGTTCTTCTAGGTTAAACCGTTCGTTTGCAGTAACCGTTTTCATTTTGAGGTTTCACTCTGTATTCTCCTTTACGGATACATGTATTTGGAACTCTAATTCTAACACGGTTTCTACTAGCTCTTTGAAACTTGACCCAATAAAGCAGTTTGAAGTTCTATCTCTATGAATTTTTTGCTGTTGATGTAGCCCAAAGCAGAGACTGGCGAGAATCACTTTCATGGAAAGGGGTTGCAAAGCTTCCAAAAAACTACGAGTTTCCTGAAATCTCAGCAAACCCTTTTTCACCCAATCTTGATGATACTTTCAGGGAATGATCACTACACCAATCCCACTTGGTTCACCAAATTTCGTTCTTCTACGTTAAACCGTTCGTTTGCAGTAACCGTTTTCATTTTGAGGTTTCACTCTGTTTTCTCCTATATGGATACATGTATTTGGAACTCTAAATCAAACACGGTTTGTGCTAGCTCTTTGAAACTTGACCCAATAAAGCAGTTTCAAGTTCTATCTCTATGGTTTGTTTTCTGTTTTTGTAGTCCTAAGCAGAGACTGGCGAGAATCACTTTCATGGAAAGGGGTTGAAAAGCTTCCAAAAAATTACGAGTGGCCTGAAATCTCAGCAACCACTTTTTCACCCAATCTTGATGATACTTTCAGGGAATGATCAGTACACCAATCCCACTTGGCTCACCAAATTTCTTTCTTCTAGGTTAAACCGTTCGTATGAAGTAACAGTTTTCATTTTGAGGTTTCACTCTGTTTTCTCCTATATGGATACATGTATTTGGAACTCTAAATCATACACGGTTTGTGCTAGCTTTTTGAAACTTGACCCAATAAAGTAGTTTCAAGTACTATCTCAGTGGTTTGTTTGCTGTTGATGTAGCCCTAAGCAGAGACTGGCGAGAATCACTTTCATGGAAAGGGGTTGCCAAGCTTCCAAAAACTACGAGTTTCCTGAAATCTCAGCAAACACTTTTTCACCCAATCTTGATGATACTTTCAGGGAAGGATCAGTACACCAATCCCAATTCGCTCACCAAATTTCGTTCTTCTAGGTTAAACCGTTCGTTTGCAGTAACCGTTTTCATTTTGAGGTTTTCACTCTGTTTTCTCCTATATGAATACATGTATTTGGAACTCTAAATCAAACACGGTTTGTGCTCGCTCTTTGAAACTTGACCCAATAAAACAGTTTCAAGTTCTATCTCTATGGTTTGTTTTCTGTTGATGTAGTCCTAAGCAGAGACTGGCGAGAATCACTTTCATGAAAAGGGGTTGCCAAGCTTCCAAAAAACTACGAGTGGCCTGAAATCTCAGCAACCACTTTTTCACCCAATCTTGATGATACTTTCAGGGAATGATCAGTACACCAATCCCACTTGGCTCACCAAATTTCGTTCTTCTAGGTTAACCGTTCGTTGGCAGTAACCGTTTTCATTTTGAGGTTTCACTCTGTTTTCTCCTATACGGATACATGTATTTGGAACTCTAAATAAAACACGGTTTGTGCTAGCTCTTTGAAACTTGACCCAATAAAGCAGTTTCAAGTTCTGTCTCTATGGTTTGTTTGCTGTTGATGTAGCCCTAAGCAGAGACTGCCGAGAATCACTTTCATGGGAAAGGGGTTGCCAAGCTTCAAAAAACTACGAGTTTCCTGAAATCTCAGCAACCACATTTTCACCCAATCTTGATGATATTTTCAGGGAATGATCAGTATACCAATCCCACTTGGCTCACAAAATTTCGTTCTCCTAGGTTAAACAGTTCGTTTGCAGTAACAGTTTTCATTTTGAGGTTTCACTCTGTTTTCTCCTATACGGATACATGTATTTGGAACACTAAATAAACACGGTTTGTGCTAGCTCTTTGAAACTTGACCCAATAAAGCAGTTTCAAGAACTATCTCTATGTTTTGTTTGCTGTTGATGTAGCCCCTAAGCAGAGACTGGCGAGAATCACTTTCATGGAAAGGGGTTGCCAAGCTTCCAAAAAACTATGAGTTTCCTGAAATCTCAGCAACCACTTTTTCACCCAATCTTGATGATACTTTGAGGGAATGATCAGAACACCAGTCCCACTTGGCTCACCAAATTTAGTTTTTCTAGGTTAAACCATTCGTTTGCAGTAACCGTTTTCATTTTGAGGTTTCACTCTGTTTTCTCCTATACTGATACATGTATTTGGAACTCTAAATCAAACACGGTTTGTGCTAGCTCTTTGAAACTTGACCCAATGAAGCAGTTTCAAGTTCTGTATCTATGGTTTGTTTGCTGTTGATGTAGCCCTAAGCAGAGACTGGCGAGAATCACTTTAAGCTTCCAAAAAACTACGAGTTGTCTGAAATCTCAGCAAAAACTTTTTCACCCAATCTTTATGATACTTTTCACGGAATGATCAGTCCACAGGTTAAACCGTTCGTTTGCAGTTACCGTTTTAATTTTGAGGTTTCACACTGTTTTCTCCTATACGGATACATGTATTTGGAACTCTAAATCAAACACGGATCCTAGCAGAGACTGGCGAGAATCATTTTCATGGAAAGGGGTTGCCAAAGCAACCACTTTTCCCCCAATCTTGATGATACTTTCAGGGAATGATCAGTACAAATCCCACTTGGCTCAAAAAATTTCGTTCTTCTAGGTTAAACCGTTCGTTTGCAGGAACCGTTTTCATTTTGAGGTTTCACTCTGTTTTCTCCTATACAGATACATGTATTTGGAACTCTAAATCAAACATGGTTTGTGCCAGCTCTTTGAACCTTGACCCAATAAAGAAGTTTCAAGTACTATCTCTATGGTTTGTTTGCTGTTGATGTAGCCCTAAGCAGAGACTGGCGAGAATCACTTTCGGAAAGGGGTTGCCAAGCTTCCAAAAAACTACGAGTTGTCTGAAATCTCAGCAACCACTTTTTCACCCAATCTTGATGATACTTTCCAGGGAATGATCAGTACACCAATCCCCCTTGGATCACCAAATTTCGTTCTTCTAGGTTAAACCGTTCATTTGCAGTAACCGTTTTCATTTTGAGGTTTCACTCTGTTTTCCTATACAGATACATGTATTTGGAACTCTAAATCAAACACGGTTTGTGCTATCTTGAAACTTGACCCAATAAAGCAGTTTCCAGTTCTATCTCTATGGTTTGTTTGCTGTTGATGTAGCCCTAAGCAGAGACTGGCGAGAATCACTTTCATGGAAAGGGGTTGCCATGCTTCCAAAAAACTACGAGTTGCCTGAAATCTCAGCAAACACTTTTTCACCCAATCGTGATGATACTTTCAGGGAATGATCAGTACACCAATCTCACTTGGCTCACCAAATTCGTTCTTCTAGGTTAAACCGTTCGTTTGCAGTAACCGTTTTCATTTTGAGGTTTCACTCTGTATTCTCCTTTACGGATACATGTATTTGGAACTCTAATTCTAACACGGTTTCTACTAGCTCTTTGAAACTTGACCCAATAAAGCAGTTTGAAGTTCTATCTCTATGAATTTTTTGCTGTTGATGTAGCCCAAAGCAGAGACTGGCGAGAATCACTTTCATGGAAAGGGGTTGCAAAGCTTCCAAAAATGAAGCAAAACCCTTTTTCACCCAATCTTGATGATACTTTCAGGGAATGATCACTACACCAATCCCACTTGGTTCACCAAATTTCGTTCTTCTACGTTAAACCGTTCGTTTGCAGTAACCGTTTTCATTTTGAGGTTTCACTCTGTTTTCTCCTATATGGATACATGTATTTGGAACTCTAAATCAAACAGGGTTTGTGCTAGCTCTTTGAATCTTGACCCAATAAAACATTTTCAACTTCTGTCTCTATGGTTTGTTTGCTTTGATGGAGCCCTAAGCAGAGACTGGCGAGAATCACTTTCATGGAAAGGGGTTGCCAAGCTTCCAAAAACTACGAGTTGCCTGAAATCTCAGCAAACACTTTTTCACCCAATCTTGATGATAGTTTCAGGAATGATCAGTACACCAATCCCACTTGGCTCACCAAATTTTGTTCTTCTAGGTTAAACCGTTCGTATGCAGTAACCGTTTCATTTTGAGGATTCACTCTGTTTACTCCTATACGAATACATGTACTTGGAACTCTAAATCAACCACGGATTGTGCTAGCTCGTTGAAACTTGACCCAATAAAGCAGTTTCAAGTTCTGTGTCTATGGTTTGTTTGCTGTTGATGGAGCCCTAAGCAGAGACTGGCGAGAATCACTTTCATGGAAAGGGGTTGCCAAGCTTCCAAAAAACTACGAGTTGCTTGAAATCTCAGCAAACACTTTATCACCCAATCTTGATGATACTTTCAGGGAATGATCAGTACACCAATCCCACTTGGCTCACCAAATTTCGTTCTTCTACGTTAAACCGTTCATTTGCAGTAACCGTTTCATTTTGAGGTTTCACTCTGCTTTCTCCTATACGGATACATGTATTTGGAACTCTAAATCAAACACGGTTTATGCTAGCTCTTTGAAACCTGACCCAATAAAGCAGTTTCAAGTTCTGTCTCTATGGTTTGTTTGCTGTTGATGTAGCCCTAAGCAGAGACTGTCGAGAATCACTTTCATGGAAAGGGGTTGCCAAGCTTCCAAAAAACTACAAGTTGCCTGAAATCTCAGCAAACACTTTTTTACCATATCTTGATGATACTTTCAGGGAATGATCAGTAACCAATCCCACTTGGCTCACCAAATTTTGTTCTTCTAGGTTAAACCGTTCATATGCAGTAACTGTTTTCATTTTGAGGTTTCACTCTGTTTTCTCCTATATAGATACATGTATTTGGAACTTTAATCAAACACCGTTTTTGTTGCTCTTTGAAACTTGACCGAATAAAGCAGTTTCAAGTTCTATCTCTATGGTTTGTTTGCTGTTGATGTAGCCCTAAGCAGAGACTGGTAGAATCACTTTCATGGAAAGGGGTTGCCATGCTTCCAAGAAACTACGAGTTGCCTGAAATCTCAGCAAACACTCTTTCACCAATCTTGATGATTCTTTCAGGGAATGATCAGAACACCCATCCCACTTGGCTCACCAAATTTCGTTCTTCTAGGTTAAACTGTTCGTTTGCAGTAAACGTTTTCATTTTGAGGTTTCACTCTTTTTTTCTCCTATACGGATACATGTATTTGGAACTCTAAATCAACACGGTTTGTGCTAGCTCTTTGAAAATTGACCCAATAAAGCAGTGTAAACTTCTGTCTCTATGGTTTGTTTGCCGTTGATGGAGCCCTAAGCAGAGACTAGCGAGAATCTCTTTCATGGAAAGGGGTTGCCAAGCTTTCAAAAAACTACGAGTTGCCTGAAATCTTAGCAACCACTTTTTCACCCAATCTTGATGATACTTTCAGGGAATGATCTGTACAGCAATCCCACTTGGCTCACCAAATTTCGTTCTTCTAGGTTAAACCGTTCGTTTGCAGTAACCGTTTTCATTTTGAGGTTTCACTCTGTTTTCTCTTATACGGATACATGTACTTGGAACTCTAAATCAAACACGGTTTGTGCCAGCTCTTTGAACGTTGACCCAATAAAGCAGATTCAAGTTCTATCTCTATGGTTTGTTTGCTGTTGATGTAGCCCTAAGCAGAGACTGGCGAGAATCACTTTCATGGAAAGGGGTTGCCAAGCTTCCAAAAAACTATGAGTTTCCTGAAGTCTCAGCAACCAGTTTTTCACCCAATCTTGAAGATACTTTCAGGGAATGATCAGTACACCAGTCCCACTTGGCTCACCAAATTTTGTTTTTCTAGGTTAAACCATTCGTTTGCAGTAACCGTTTTCATTTTGAGGTTTCACTCTGTTTTCTCCTATACGGATACATGTATTTGGAAGTTTAAATCAAACACGGTTTTTGCTAGCTCTTTGCAACTTGACCGAATAAAGCAGTTTCAAGATCTATCTCTATGGTTTGTTAGCTGTTGATGGAGCCCTAAGCAGAGACTGGCGAGAATCACTTTCATAAAAAGGGGTTGCCAAGCTTCCAAAAAACTACGAGTTGCCTGAAATCTCAGCAAACACTTTTTTACCCAATCGTCCTGATACTTTCAGGGAATGATCACTACACCAATCCCACTTGGATCTCCAAATTTCGTTCTTGTACGTTAAACCGTTCGTTTGCAGTAACCGTTTTCATTTTGAGGTTTCACTGTGTTTTCTCCTATACGGATACATGTATTTGGAACTCTAAATCAAACACGGTTTGTGCTAGCTCTTTGAAACTTCACCCAATAAAGCAGTTTCAAGTTCTGTGTCTATGGTTTGTTTGCTGTTGATGGAGCCCTAAGCAGAGACTGGCGAGAATCACTTTCATAAAAAGGGGTTGCCAAGCTTCCAAAAAACTACGAGTTGCCTGAAATCTCAGCAAACACTTTTTCACCCAGTCTTGATGATACTTTCAGGGAATGATCAGAACACCAATCCCACTTGGCACACCAAATTTCGTTCTTCTAGATTAAACCGTTTGTTTGCAGTAACCGTTTTCATTTTGAGGTTTCACTCTGTTTTCTCCTATACGGATACATGTATTTGGAACTCTAAATCAACACGGTTTGTGCTAGCTCTTTGAAACTTGACCTAATAAAGCAGTGTACACTTCTGTCTCTATGGTTTGTTTGCCACTGATGGAGCCCTAAGAAGAGACTGGCGAGAATCACTTTCATGGAAAGGGGTTGCCAAGCTTCCAAAAACTACGAGTTGCCTGAAATCTCAGCAAACACTTTTTCACCCAATCTTGATGATAGTTTCAGGGAATGATCAGTACACCAATCCCACTTGGCTCACCAAATTTTGTTCTTCTAGGTTAAACCGTTCGTATGCAGTAACCGTTTTCATTTTGAGGTTTCACTCTGTTTACTCCTATACGAATACATGTACTTGGAACTCTAAATCAACACGGATTGTGCTGGCTCTTTGAAACTTGACCCAATAAAGCAGTTTCAAGTTCTGTGTCTATGGTTTGTTTGCTGTTGATGGAGCCCTAAGCAGAGACTGGCGAGAATCACTTTCATGGAAAGGGGTTGCCAAGCTTCCAAAAAACTATGAGTTTCCAGAAGTCTCAGCAACCAGGTTTTCACCCAATCTTGATGATACTTTCAGGGAATGATCAGTACACCAGTCCCACTTGGCTCACCAAATTTTGTTTTTCTAGGTTAAACCATTCGTTTGCAGTAACCGTTTTCATTTTGAGGTTTCACTCTGTTTTCTCCTATACGGATACATGTATTTGGAAGTTTAAATCAAACACGTTTTTGCTAGCTCTTTGAAACTTGACCGAATAAAGCAGTTTCAAGTTCTATCTCTATGGTTTGTTAGCTGTTGATGTAGCCCTAAGCAGAGACTGGCGATAATCACTTTCATGGAAAAGAGTTCCAAGCTTCCAAAAAACTACGAATTGCCTTAAATCTCAGCAAACACTTTTTCACCAAATCTTGATGATACTTTCAGGGAATGATCAGTACACCAATCCCACTTGGCTCACCAAATTTCGTTCTTTTAGGTTAAACCGTTCGTTTGCAGTAACCGTTTTCATTTTGAGGTTTCACTCTGTTTTATCCTATACGGATACATGTTTTTGGAACTCTAAATCAAACATCAGCAAACACTTTTTCACCAAATCTTGATGATACTTTCAGGGAATGATCAGTACACCAATCCCACTTGGCTCACCAAATTTCGTTCTTTTAGGTTAAACCGTTCGTTTGCAGTAACCGTTTTCATTTTGAGGTTTCACTCTGTTTTATCCTATACGGATACATGTTTTTGGAACTCTAAATCAAACACGGTTTGTGCTAGATCTTTGAAACTTGACCCAATAAAGCAGTTTCAAGTTCTTTGTCTATGGTTTGTTTGCTGTTGATGTAGCCCTAAGCAGAGACTGGTAGAATCACTTTCATGGAAAGGGGTTGCCATGCTTCCAAGAAACTACGAGTTGCCTGAAATCTCAGCAAACACTCTTTCACCCAATCTTGATGATTCTTTCAGGGAATGATCAGAACACCCATCCCACTTGGCTCAACAAATTTCGTTCTTCTAGGTAGAACCGTTCGTTTGCAGTAACAGTTTTCATTTTGAGGTTTCACTCTGTTTTCTCCTATACGGATACATGTATTTGGAACTCTAAATCAACACGGTTTGTGCTAGCTCTTTGAAACTTGACCTAATAAAGCAGTTTCAAGTTCTATCTCTATGGTTTGTTTGCTGTTGATGTAGACCTAAGCAGAAACTGGGGAGAATCACTTTCATGGAAAGGGGTTGCCATGCTTCCAAAAAACTACGAGTTTCCTGAAATCTCAGCAACCACTTTTTCACCCAATCTTGATGATACTTTCAGGGAATGATCAGTACACCAATCCCACTTGGCTTACCAAATTTCGTTCTTCTAGGTTAAACAGTTCGTTTGCAGTAACCGTTTTCATTTTGAGGTTTCACTCTGTTTTCTCC
Organism: Ictidomys tridecemlineatus; assembly: GCF_052094955.1. Classification (NCBI taxonomy): domain Eukaryota; kingdom Metazoa; phylum Chordata; class Mammalia; order Rodentia; family Sciuridae; genus Ictidomys; species Ictidomys tridecemlineatus. The sequence goes on from NW_027522670.1 coordinate 70,700, forward strand.
TATACGGATACATGTTTTTGGAACTCTAAATCAAACATGGTTTGTGCTAGCTCTTTGAAACGTGACCCAATAAAGCAGTTTCAAGTTCTATCTCTATGCTTTGTTTGCTGTTGATGTAGTCCTAAGCAGAGACTGGCGAGAATCACTTTCATGGAAAGGGGTTGCCAAGCTTCCAAAAAACTACGAGTTGCCTGAAATATCAGCAAACACTTTTTCACCCAATCTTGATGATAATTTCAGGGAATGATCAGTACACCAATCCCACTTGGCTCACCAAATTTCTTTCTTCTAGGTTAAACCGTTCGTTTGCATTAACCGTTTTCATTTTGAGGTTTCACTCTGTTTTCTCCTATACGGATACATGTATTTGGAACTCTAAATCAAACACGGTTTGTGCTAGCTCTTTGATATTTGACCCAATAAAGCAGTTTCAAGTTCTATCTCTATGGTTTGTTTGCTGTTGATGTAGCCCAAAGCAGAGACTGGCGAGAATCACTTTCATGGAAAGGGGTTGCCAAGCTTCCAAAAAACTACGAGTTGCCTGAAATCTCAGCAAACACTTTTTCACCCAATCTTGATGATGCTTTCAGGGAATGATCAGTACACCAATCCCACTTGGCTCACCAAATTTCGTTCTTATAGGTTAAACCGTTCGTTTGCAGTAACCGTTTTCATTTTGAGGTTTCACTCTGTTTTCTCCTATACGGATACATGTATTTGGAACTCTAAATCAAACACGGTTTGTGCTAGCTCTTTGAAACTTGACCCAATAAAGCAGTTTCAAGTTCTATCTCTATGTTTTGTTCGCTGTTGATGTAGCCCTAAGCAGAGACTGGCAAGAATCACTTTCATGGAAAGGGGTTGCCAAGCTTCCAAAAAACTACGAGTTGCCTGAAATCTCAGCAACCACTTTTTCACCCAATCTTGATGATACCTTCAGGGAATGATCAGTACACCAATCCCACTTGGCTTACCAAATTTCGTTCTTCTAGGTTAAACCGTTCGTTTACAGTAACCGTTTTCATTTTGAGGTTTCACTCTGTTTTCTCCTATACCGGTACATGTATTTGGAACTCTAACTCAAACACGGTTTGTGCTAGCTCTTTGAAACTTGACCCAATATAGCAGTTTCAAGTTCTATCTCTATGCTTTGTTTGCTGTTGATGTAGCCCAAAGCAGAGACTGGCGAGAATCACTTTCATGGAAAGTGGTTGCCAAGCTTCCAAAAAACTACGAGTTGCCTGAAATCTCAGCAAACACTTTTTCACCCAATCTTGATGATAATTTCAGGGAATGATCAGTACACCAATCCCACTTGGCTCACCAAATTTCGTTCTTCTAGGTTAAACCGTTCGTTTGCAGTAACCGTTTTCATTTTGAGGTTTCACTCTGTTTTCTCCTATACGGATACATGTATTTGGAACTCTAAATCAAACACGGTTTGTGCTAGCTCTTTGAAACTTGACCCAATAAAGCAGTGTAAACTTCTGTCTCTATGGTTTGTTTGCCGTTGATGGAGCCCTAAGCAGAGACTGGCGAGAATCACTTTCATGGAAAGGGGTTGCCAAGCTTTCAAAAAACTACGAGTTGCCTGAAATCTGAGCAACGACTTTTTCACCCAATCTTGATGATACTTTCAGGGAATGATCTGTACACCAATCCCACTTGGCTCACCAAATTTCGTTCTTCTAGGTTAAACCGTTCGTTTGCAGTAACCGTTTTCATTTTGAGGTTTCACTCTGTTTTCTCTTATACGGATATATGTATTTGGAACTCTAAATCAAACACGGTTTGTGCTAGCTCTTTGAAACGTGACCCAATAAAGAAGTTTCAAGTTCTATCTCTATGGTTTGTTTGCTGTTGATGTAGCCCTAAGCAGAGACTGGCGAGAATCACTTTCATGGAAAGGGGTTGCCAAGCTTCCAAAAAACTACGAGTTGCCTGAAATCTCAGCAAACACTTTTTCACCCAATCGTGATGATAATTTCAAAGAATGATCAGTACACCAATCCCACTTGGCTCACCAAATTTCGTTCTTCTAGGTTAAACCGTTCGTTTACAGTAACCGTTTTCATTTTGAGGTTTCACTCTGTTTTCTCCTATACGGATACATGTATTTGGAACTCTAAATCAAACACGGTTCTTGCTAGCTCTTTGAAACTTGACCCAATATAGCAGTTTCAAGTTCTATCTCTATGCTTTGTTTGCTGTTGATGTAGCCCTAAGCAGAGACTGGCGAGAATCACTTTCATGTAAAGAGGTTGCCAAGCTTCCAAAAAACTACGAGTTTCCTGAAATCTCAGCAAACACTTTTTCACCCAATCGTCCTGATACTTTCAGGGAATGATCAGTACACCAATCCCACTTGGCTCACCAAATTTCGTTTTTCTAGGTGAAACCTTTCGTTTGCAGTAACCGTTTACATTTTGAGGATTCACTCTGTTTTTTCCTATACGGATACATGTATTTGGAACTCTAAATCCAACACGGTTTGTGCTAGCTCTTTGAATATTGACCCAATAAAGCAGTTTCAAGTTCTGTGTCTATGGTTTGTTTGCTGTTGATGTAGCCCTAAGCAGAGACTGGTAGAATTACTTTCATGGAAAGGGGTTGCCATGCTTCCAAGAAACTACGAGTTGCCTGAAATCTCAGCAAACTCTCTTTCACCCAATCTTGATGATTCTTTCAGGGAATGATCAGAACACCCATCCCACTTGGCTCACCAAATTTCGTTCTTATAGGTTAAACTGTTCCTTTGAAGTAACCGTTTTCATTTTGAGGTTTCACTCTTTATTCTCCTATACGGATACATGTATTTGGAACTCTAAATCAACACGGTTTGTGCTAGCTCTTTGAAACTTGACCCAATAAAGCAGTGTAAACTTCTGTCTCTATGGTTTGTTTGCCGTTGATGGAGCCCTAAGCAGAGACTGGCGAGAATCACTTTCATGGAAAGGGGTTGCCAAGCTTTCAAAAAACTACGAGTTGCCTGAAATCTGAGCAACCACTTTTTCACCCAATCTTGATGATACTTTCAGGGAATGATCTGTACACCAATCCCACTTGGCTCACCAAATTTCGTTCTTCTAGGTTAAACCGTTCGTTTGCAGTAACCGTTTTCATTTTGAGGATTCACTCTGTTTACTCCTATACTAATACATGTACTTGGAACTCTAAATCAACACGGATTGTGCTAGCTCGTTGAAACTTGACCCAATAAAGCAGTTTCAAGTTCTGTGTCTATGGTTTGTTTGCTGTTGATGGAGCCCTAAGCAGAGACTGGCGAGAATCACTTTCATGGAAAGGGGTTGCCAAGCTTCCAAAAAACTACGAGTTGCTTGAAATCTCAGCAAACACTTTATCACCCAATCTTGATGATACTTTCAGGGAATGATCAGTACACCAATCCCACTTGGCTCACCAAATTTCGTTCTTCTACGTTAAACCGTTCATTTGCAGTAACCGTTTCATTTTGAGGTTTCACTCTGCTTTCTCCTATACGGATACATGTATTTGGAACTCTAAATCAAACACGGTTTATGCTAGCTCTTTGAAACCTGACCCAATAAAGCAGTTTCAAGTTCTGTCTCTATGGTTTGTTTGCTGTTGATGTAGCCCTAAGCAGAGACTGGCGAGAATCACTTTCATGGAAAGGGGTTGCCAAGCTTCCAAAAAACTACAAGTTGCCTGAAATCTCAGCAAACACTTTTTTACCCAATCTTGATGATACTTTCAGGGAATGATCAGTAACCAATCCCACTTGGCTCACCAAATTTTGTTCTTCTAGGTTAAACCGTTCATATGCAGTAACTGTTTTCATTTTGAGGTTTCACTCTGTTTTCTCCTATATAGATACATGTATTTGGAACTTTAAATCAAACACCGTTTTTGTTGCTCTTTGAAACTTGACCGAATAAAGCAGTTTCAAGTTCTATCTCTATGGTTTGTTTGCTGTTGATGTAGCCCTAAGCAGAGACTGGTAGAATCACTTTCATGGAAAGGGGTTGCCATGCTTCCAAGAAACTACGAGTTGCCTGAAATCTCAGCAAACACTCTTTCACCAATCTTGATGATTCTTTCAGGGAATGATCAGAACACCCATCCCACTTGGCTCACCAAATTTCGTTCTTCTAGGTTAAACTGTTCGTTTGCAGTAAACGTTTTCATTTTGAGGTTTCACTCTTTTTTCTCCTATACGGATACATGTATTTGGAACTCTAAATCAACACGGTTTGTGCTAGCTCTTTGAAACTTGACCCAATAAAGCAGTGTAAACTTCTGTCTCTATGGTTTGTTTCCCGTTGATGGAGCCCTAAGCAGAGACTAGCGAGAATCTCTTTCATGGAAAGGGGTTGCCAAGCTTTCAAAAAACTACGAGTTGCCTGAAATCTTAGCAACCACTTTTTCACCCAATCTTGATGATACTTTCAGGGAATGATCTGTACAGCAATCCCACTTGGCTCACCAAATTTCGTTCTTCTAGGTTAAACCGTTCGTTTGCAGTAACCGTTTTCATTTTGAGGTTTCACTCTGTTTTCTCTTATACGGATACATGTACTTGGAACTCTAAATCAAACACGGTTTGTGCCAGCTCTTTGAACGTTGACCCAATAAAGAAGTTTCAAGTTCTATCTCTATGGTTTGTTTGCTGTTGATGTAGCCCTAAGCAGAGACTGGCGAGAATCACTTTCATGGAAAGGGGTTGCCAAGCTTCCAAAAAACTATGAGTTTCCTGACGTCTCAGCAACCAGTTTTTCACCCAATCTTGAAGATAATTTCAGGGAATGATCAGTACACCAGTCCCACTTGGCTCACCAAATTTTGTTTTTCTAGGTTAAACCATTCGTTTGCAGTAACCGTTTTCATTTTGAGGTTTCACTCTGTTTTCTCCTATACGGATACATGTATTTGGAAGTTTAAATCAAACACGGTTTTTGCTAGCTCTTTGCAACTTGACCGAATAAAGCAGTTTCAAGTTCTATCTCTATGGTTTGTTAGCTGTTGATGGAGCCCTAAGCAGAGACTGGCGAGAATCACTTTCATAAAAAGGGGTTGCCAAGCTTCCAAAAAACTACGAGTTGCCTGAAATCTCAGCAAACACTTTTTTACCCAATCGTCCTGATACTTTCAGGGAATGATCACTACACCAATCCCACTTGGATCTCCAAATTTCGTTCTTGTACGTTAAACCGTTCGTTTGCAGTAACCGTTTTCATTTTGAGGTTTCACTGTGTTTTCTCCTATACGGATACATGTATTTGGAACTCTAAATCAAACACGGTTTGTGCTAGCTCTTTGAAACTTCACCCAATAAAGCAGTTTCAAGTTCTGTGTCTATGGTTTGTTTGCTGTTGATGGAGCCCTAAGCAGAGACTGGCGAGAATCACTTTCATAAAAAGGGGTTGCCAAGCTTCCAAAAAACTACGAGTTGCCTGAAATCTCAGCAAACACTTTTTCACCCAGTCTTGATGATACTTTCAGGGAATGATCAGAACACCAATCCCACTTGGCACACCAAATTTCGTTCTTCTAGATTAAACCGTTTGTTTGCAGTAACCGTTTTCATTTTGAGGTTTCACTCTGTTTTCTCCTATACGGATACATGTATTTGGAACTCTAAATCAACACGGTTTGTGCTAGCTCTTTGAAACTTGACCTAATAAAGCAGTGTACACTTCTGTCTCTATGGTTTGTTTGCCACTGATGGAGCCCTAAGAAGAGACTGGCGAGAATCACTTTCATGGAAAGGGGTTGCCAAGCTTCCAAAAACTACGAGTTGCCTGAAATCTCAGCAAACACTTTTTCACCCAATCTTGATGATAGTTTCAGGGAATGATCAGTACACCAATCCCACTTGGCTCACCAAATTTTGTTCTTCTAGGTTAAACCGTTCGTATGCAGTAACCGTTTTCATTTTGAGGTTTCACTCTGTTTACTCCTATACGAATACATGTACTTGAAACTCTAAATCAACACGGATTGTGCTGGCTCTTTGAAACTTGACCCAATAAAGCAGTTTCAAGTTCTGTGTCTATGGTTTGTTTGCTGTTGATGGAGCCCTAAGCAGAGACTGGCGAGAATCACTTTCATGGAAAGGGGTTGCCAAGCTTCCAAAAAACTATGAGTTTCCAGAAGTCTCAGCAACCAGGTTTTCACCCAATCTTGATGATACTTTCAGGGAATGATCAGTACACCAGTCCCACTTGGCTCACCAAATTTTGTTTTTCTAGGTTAAACCATTCGTTTGCAGTAACCGTTTTCATTTTGAGGTTTCACTCTTTTTTCTCCTATACGGATACATGTATTTGGAAGTTTAAATCAAACACGTTTTTGCTAGCTCTTTGAAACTTGACCGAATAAAGCAGTTTCAAGTTCTATCTCTATGGTTTGTTAGCTGTTGATGTAGCCCTAAGCAGAGACTGGCGATAATCACTTTCATGGAAAAGAGTTCCAAGCTTCCAAAAAACTACGAATTGCCTTAAATCTCAGCAAACACTTTTTCACCAAATCTTGATGATACTTTCAGGGAATGATCAGTACACCAATCCCACTTGGCTCACCAAATTTCGTTCTTTTAGGTTAAACCGTTCGTTTGCAGTAACCGTTTTCATTTTGAGGTTTCACTCTGTTTTATCCTATACGGATACATGTTTTTGGAACTCTAAATCAAACACGGTTTGTGCTAGATCTTTGAAACTTGACCCAATAAAGCAGTTTCAAGTTCTTTGTCTATGGTTTGTTTGCTGTTGATGTAGCCCTAAGCAGAGACTGGTAGAATCACTTTCATGGAAAGGGGTTGCCATGCTTCCAAGAAACTACGAGTTGCCTGAAATCTCAGCAAACACTCTTTCACCCAATCTTGATGATTCTTTCAGGGAATGATCAGAACACCCATCCCACTTGGCTCAACAAATTTCGTTCTTCTAGGTAGAACCGTTCGTTTGCAGTAACAGTTTTCATTTTGAGGTTTCACTCTGTTTTCTCCTATACGGATACATGTATTTGGAACTCTAAATCAACACGGTTTGTGCTAGCTCTTTGAAACTTGACCTAATAAAGCAGTTTCAAGTTCTATCTCTATGGTTTGTTTGCTGTTGATGTAGACCTAAGCAGAAACTGGGGAGAATCACTTTCATGGAAAGGGGTTGCCATGCTTCCAAAAAACTACGAGTTTCCTGAAATCTCAGCAACCACTTTTTCACCCAATCTTGATGATACTTTCAGGGAATGATCAGTACACCAATCCCACTTGGCTTACCAAATTTCGTTCTTCTAGGTTAAACAGTTCGTTTGCAGTAACCGTTTTCATTTTGAGGTTTCACTCTGTTTTCTCCTATACGGATACATGTTTTTGGAACTCTAAATCAAACACGGTTTGTGCTAGCTCTTTGAAACGTGACCCAATAAAGCAGTTTCAAGTTCTATCTCTATGCTTTGTTTGCTGTTGATGTAGTCCTAAGCAGAGACTGGCGAGAATCACTTTCATGGAAAGGGGTTGCCAAGCTTCCAAAAAACTACGAGTTGCCTGAAATATCAGCAAACACTTTTTCACCCAATCTTGATGATAATTTCAGGGAATGATCAGTACACCAATCCCACTTGGCTCACCAAATTTCTTTCTTCTAGGTTAAACCGTTCGTTTGCAGTAACCGTTTTCATTTTGAGGTTTCACTCTGTTTTCTCCTATACGGATACATGTATTTGGAACTCTAAATCAAACACGGTTTGTGCTAGCTCTTTGATATTTGACCCAATAAAGCAGTTTCAAGTTCTATCTCTATGGTTTGTTTGCTGTTGATGTAGCCCAAAGCAGAGACTGGCGAGAATCACTTTCATGGAAAGGGGTTGCCAAGCTTCCAAAAACTACGAGTTGCCTGAAATCTCAGCAAACACTTTTTCACCCAATCTTGATGATGCTTTCAGGGAATGATCAGTACACCAATCCCACTTGGCTCACCAAATTTCGTTCTTATAGGTTAAACCGTTCGTTTGCAGTAACCGTTTTCATTTTGAGGTTTCACTCTGTTTTCTCCTATACGGATACATGTATTTGGAACTCTAAATCAAACACGGTTTGTGCTAGCTCTTTGAAACTTGACCCAATAAAGCAGTTTCAAGTTCTATCTCTATGTTTTGTTCGCTGTTGATGTAGCCCTAAGCAGAGACTGGCAAGAATCACTTTCATGGAAAGGGGTTGCCAAGCTTCCAAAAAACTACGAGTTGCCTGAAATCTCAGCAACCACTTTTTCACCCAATCTTGATGATACCTTCAGGGAATGATCAGTACACCAATCCCACTTGGCTTACCAAATTTCGTTCTTCTAGGTTAAACCGTTCGTTTACAGTAACCGTTTTCATTTTGAGGTTTCACTCTGTTTTCTCCTATACCGGTACATGTATTTGGAACTCTAACTCAAACACGGTTTGTGCTAGCTCTTTGAAACTTGACCCAATATAGCAGTTTCAAGTTCTATCTCTATGCTTTGTTTACTGTTGATGTAGCCCAAAGCAGAGACTGGCGAGAATCACTTTCATGGAAAGTGGTTGCCAAGCTTCCAAAAACTACGAGTTGCCTGAAATCTCAGCAAACACTTTTTCACCCAATCTTGATGATAATTTCAGGGAATGATCAGTACACCAATCCCACTTGGCTCACCAAATTTCGTTCTTCTAGGTTAAACCGTTCGTTTGCAGTAACCGTTTTCATTTTGAGGTTTCACTCTGTTTTCTCCTATACGGATACATGTATTTGGAACTCTAAATCAAACACGGTTTGTGCTAGCTCTTTGATATTTGACCCAATAAACAGGTTCAAGTTCTATCTCTATGGTTTGTTTGCTGTTGATGTAGCCCAAAGCAGAGACTGGCGAGAATCACTTTCATGGAAAGGGGTTGCCAAGCTTCCAAAAAACTACGAGTTGCCTGAAATCTCAGCAAACACTTTTTCACCCAATCTTGATGATGCTTTCAGGGAATGATCAGTACACCATTCCCACTTGGCTCACCAAATTTCGTTCTTCTAGGTTAAACTGTTCGTTTGCAGTAACCGTTTTCATTTTGAGGTTTCACTCTTTTTTCTCCTATACGGATACATGTATTTGGAGCTCTAAATCAACACGGTTTGTGCTAGCTCTTTGAAACTTGACCCAATAAAGCAGTGTAAACTTCTGTCTCTATGGTTTGTTTGCCGTTGATGGAGCCCTAAGCAGAGACTGGCGAGAATCACTTTCATGGAAAGGGGTTGCCAAGCTTTCAAAAAACTACGAGTTGCCTGAAATCTGAGCAACGACTTTTTCACCCAATCTTGATGATACTTTCAGGGAATGATCTGTACACCAATCCGACTTGGCTCACCAAATTTCGTTCTTCTAGGTTAAACCGTTCGTTTGCAGTAACCGTTTTCATTTTGAGGTTTCACTCTGTTTTCTCTTATACGGATATATGTATTTGGAACTCTAAATCAAACACGGTTTGTGCTAGCTCTTTGAAACGTGACCCAATAAAGAAGTTTCAAGTTCTATCTCTATGGTTTGTTTGCTGTTGATGTAGCCCTAAGCAGAGACTGGCGAGAATCACTTTCATGGAAAGGGGTTGCCAAGCTTCCAAAAAACTACGAGTTGCCTGAAATCTCAGCAAACACTTTTTCACCCAATCGTGATGATAATTTCAAAGAATGATCAGTACACCAATCCCACTTGGCTCACCAAATTTCGTTCTCTAGGTTAAACCGTTCGTTTACAGTAACCGTTTTCATTTTGAGGTTTCACTCTCTGTTTTCTCCTATAAGGATACATGTATTTGGAACTCTAAATCAAACACGGTTCTTGCTAGCTCTTTGAAACTTGACCCAATATAGCAGTTTCAAGTTCTATCTCTATGCTTTGTTTGCTGTTGATGTAGCCCTAAGCAGAGACTGGCGAGAATCACTTTCATGTAAAGAGTTTGCCAAGCTTCCAAAAAACTACGAGTTTCCTGAAATCTCAGCAAACACTTTTTCACCCAATCGTCCTGATACTTTCAGGGAATGATCAGTACACCAATCCCACTTGGCTCACCAAATTTCGTTCTTCTAGGTGAAACCTTTCGTTTGCAGTAACCGTTTACATTTTGAGGATTCACTCTGTTTTTTCCTATACGGATACATGTATTTGGAACTCTAAATCCAACACGGTTTGTGCTAGCTCTTTGAATATTGACCCAATAAAGCAGTTTCAAGTTCTGTGTCTATGGTTTGTTTGCTGTTGATGTAGCCCTAAGCAGAGACTGGTAGAATTACTTTCATGGAAAGGGGTTGCCATGCTTCCAAGAAACTACGAGTTGCCTGAAATCTCAGCAAACTCTCTTTCACCAATCTTGATGATTCTTTCAGGGGAATGATCAGAACACCCATCCCACTTGGCTCACCAAATTTCGTTCTTATAGGTTAAACTGTTCCTTTGCAGTAACCGTTTTCATTTTGAGGTTTCACTCTTTATTCTCCTATACGGATACATGTATTTGGAACTCTAAATCAACACGGTTTGTGCTAGCTCTTTGAAACTTGACCCAATAAAGCAGTGTAAACTTCTGTCTCTATGGTTTGTTTGCCGTTGATGGAGCCCTAAGCAGAGACTTGGCGAGAATCACTTTCATGGAAAGGGGTTGCCAAGCTTTCAAAAAACTACGAGTTGCCTGAAATCTGAGCAACCACTTTTTCACCCAATCTTGATGATACTTTCAGGGAATGATCTGTACACCAATCCCACTTGGCTCACCAAATTTCGTTCTTCTAGTTAAACCGTTCGTTTGCAGTAACCGTTTTCATTTTGAGGTTTCACTCTGTTTTTTCTTATACAGATACATGTATTTGGAACTCTAAATCAACACGGTTTGTGCCATCTCTTTGAAACTTGACCTAATAAAGCAGTTTCAAGTTCTATCTCTATGGTTTGTTTGCTGTTGATGTAGACCTAAGCAGAAACTGGGGAGAATCACTTTCATGGAAAGGGGTTGCCATGCTTCCAAAAAACTACGAGTTTCCTGAAATCTCAGCAACCACTTTTTCACCCAATCTTGATGATACTTTCAGGGAATGATCAGTACACCAATCCCACTTGGCTTACCAAATTTCGTTTTTCTAGGTTAAACCGGTCGTTTGCAGTAACCGTTTTCATTTTGAGGTTTCACTCTGTTTTCTCCTATACGGATACATGTTTTTGGAACCCTAAATCAAACACGGTTTGTGCTAGCTCTTTGAAACGTGACCCAATAAAGCAGTTTCAAGTTCTATCTCTATGCTTTGTTTGCTGTTGATGTAGCCCTAAGCAGAGACTGGCGAGAATCACTTTCATGGAAAGGGGTTGCCAAGCTTCCAAAAAACTACGAGTTTCCTGAAATCTCAGCAAACACTTTTTCACTCAATCGTCCTGATACTTTCAGGGAATGATCAGTACACCAATCCCACTTGGCTCACCAAATTTCGTTCTTCTAGGTTAAACCTTTCGTTTGCAGTAACCGTTTATATTTTGAGGTTTCACTCTGTTTTTCCTATACGGGTACATGTATTTTGGAACTCTAAATCCAACACGGTTTGTGCTAGCTCTTTGAATATTGACCCAATAAAGCAGTTTCAAGTTCTGTGTCTATGGTTTGTTTGCTGTTGATGTAGTCCTAAGCAGAGACTGGTAGAATCACTTTCATGGAAAGGGGTTGCCATGCTTCCAAGAAACTACGAGTTGCCTGAAATCTCAGCAAACACTCTTTCACCCCAATCTTGATGATTCTTTCAGGGAATGATCAGAACACCCATCCCACTTGGCTCACCAAATTTCGTTCTTCTAGGTTAAACCGTTCGTTTGCAGTAACCGTTTTCATTTTGAGGTTTCACTCTTTTTTGTCCTATACGAATACATGTATTTGGAACTCTAAATCAACACGGTTTGTGCTAGCTCTTTGAAACGTGACCCAATAAAGCAATTTCAAGTCCTATCTCTATGGTTGGTTTGCTGTTGATGTAGCCCTGAGCAGAGACTGGCGAGAATCACTTTAATGGAAAGGGGTTGCCAAGCTTCCAAAAAACTTCGAGTTGCCAGATATCTCAGCAAACACTTTTTCACCCAATCTTGATGATACTTTCAGGTAATGATCAGTACACCAGTCCCACTTGGCTCACCAAATTTTGTTTTTCTATGTTAAACCGTTCGTTTGCAGTAACCGTTTTCATTTTGAGGTTTCACTCTGTTTTCTCCTATACGGATACATGTATTTGGAACTCTAAATCAACACGGTTTGTTCTAGCTCTTTGAAACTTGACCCAATAAAGCAGTTTCAAGTTCTATTTCTATGGTTTGTTTTCTGTTGTTGTAGCCCTACGCAGAGACTGGGGAGAATCACTTTCATGGAAAGTGGTTGCCAAGCTTCCAAAAAACTACGAGTTGCCTGAAATCTCAGCAAACACTTTTTCACCCAATCTTGATGATACTTTCAGGGAATATTCAGTACACCAATCCCACTTGTCTCACCAAATTTCGTTCTTCTAGGTTAAACCGTTCCTTTGCAGTAACCGTTTTCATTTTGAGGTTTCACTCTGTTTTCTCCTATACGGATACATGTATTTGGAACTCTAAATCAAACACGGTTTGTGCTAGCTCTTTGAAATGTGACCCAATAAAGCAGTTTCAAGTTCTGTCTCTATGGTTTGTTTGCAGTTGGTGTATCCCCTAAGCAGAGACTGGCGAGAATCACTTTCATGGAAAGGGTTGCCAAGCTTCCAAAAAACTACGATTTGCCTGAAATCTCAGCACACACTTTTTCACCCAATCTTGATGATACTTTCAGAAAATGATCAGTACAAAAATCCCACTTGGCTCAACAAATTTCCTTCTTCTAGGTTAAACCGTTCTTTGCAGTAACCGTTTTCATTTTGAGGTTTCACTCTTTTTTCTTCTATACGGATACATGTATTTGGAACTCTAAATCAAACATGGTTTGTGCTAGCTCTTTGAAACTTGACTCAGTAAAGCAGTTTCAAGTTCTGTCTCTATGGTTTGTTTGCTGTTGATGTATCCCTAAGCAGAGACTGGCGAGAATCCCTTTCATGGAAAGGGGTTGCCAAGCTTCCAAAAAATTACAAGTTGCCTGAAATCTCAGCAAACACTTTTTCACCCAAACTTGATGATATGTTCAGACAATGATCAGTACAACAATCCCACCTGGCTCACCAAATTTCGTTCTTCTAGGTTAAACCGTTCGTTTGCAGTAACCGTTTTCATTTTCAGGGTTTCACTCTGTTTTCTCCTATACGGATACATGTATTTGGAACTCTAAATCAATCACAGTTTTTGTTGCTCTTTGAAACTTGACCGAATAAAGCAGTTTCAAGTTCTATCTCCATGGTTTGTTTGCTGTTGATGTAGCCCTAAGCAGAGACTGGTAGAATCACTTTCATGGAAAGGGTTGCCATGCTTCCAAGAAACTACGAGTTGCCTGAAATCTCAGCAAACACTCTTTCACCCAATCTTGATGATTCTTTCAGGGAATGATCAGCACACCCATCCCACTTGGCTCACCAAATTTTGTTCTTTTAGGTTAAACTGTTCGTTTGCAGTAACCGTTTTCATTTTGAGGTTTCACTCTGTTTTCTCTTATATGGATACATGTATTTGGAACTCTAAATCAAACACGGTTTGTGCCAGCTATTTGAACCTTGAACCAATAAAGACGTTTCAAGTTCTATCTCTATGGTTTGTTTGCTGTTGATGTAGCCCTAAGCAGAGACTGGGGAGAATCACTTTCATGGAAAGGGGTTGCCAAGCTTCCAAATAACTCTAAGGAGTTTCCTGAAGTCTCAGCAAACACTTTTTCACCCAATCTTGATGATACTTTCAGGGAATGATCAGTACTCCAATCCCACTTGCCTGACCAAACGTCGTTCTTCTAGGTTAAACCGTTCGTTTGCAGTAACCGTTTTTATTTTGAGGTTTCACTCTTTTTTCTTCTATACGGATACATGTATTTGGAACTCTAAATCAAACATGGTTTGTGCTAGCTCTTTGAAACTTGACTCAGTAAAGCAGTTTCAAGTTCTATCTCTATGGTTTGTTTGCTGTTGATGTATCCCTGATCAGTAACTGGCGAGAATCACTTTCATGGAAAGGGGTTGCCAAGCTTCCAAAAAACTACGAGTTGCCTGAAGTCTCAGCAAACACTTTTTCACCCAATGGTTCTGATACTTTCAGGGAATGATCAGTACACCAATCCCACTTGGCTCACCAAATTTCGTTCTTCTAGGTTAAACCGTTCATTTGCAGTAACCGTTTTCATTTTGAGGTTTCACTCTGTTTTCTCCTATATGGATACATGTATTTGGAACTCTAAATCAAACACGGTTTGTGCTAGCTCTTTGACACTTGACCCAATAAAGCAGTTTCACGTTCTGTGTCTATGGTTTGTTTGCTGTTGATGTAGCCCTAAGCAGAGACTGGCGAGAATCACATTCATGGAAAGGGGTTTCCAAGCTTCCAAAAAACTATGAGTTGCCTGAAATCTCAGCAACACTTTTTCACCTAATCTTGATGATACTTTCAGGGAATGATCAGTACACCAATCCCACTTGGCTCACCAAATTTCGTTCTTCTAGGTTAAACTGTTCCTTTGCAGTAACCGTTTTCATTTTGAGGTTTCACTCTGTTTTCTCCTATAGGGATACATGTATTAGGAACTCTAAATCAAACATGGTTTGTGCTAGCTCTTTTAAACTTGACCCAATACAGCAGTTTCAAGTTCTATCTCTATGGTTTGTTTGCTGTTGATGTAGCCCTAAGAAGAGACTGGCGAGAATCACTGTCATGGAAAGGGGTTCTCAAGCTTCCAAAAAACTACGAGTTGCCTGAAATCTCAGCAAACACTTTTTCACCCAATCTTGATGATACTTTCAGGGAATGATCAGTACACCAATCCCACTTGGCTCACCAAATTTCGTTCTTCTAGGTTAAACCGTTCGTTTGCAGAAACCGTTTTCATTTTGAGGTTTCACTCTGTTTTCTCCTATACGGATACATGGATTTGGAACTCTAAATCAAACACGGTTTGTGCTAGCTCTTTGAAACGTGACCCAATAAAGCAGTTTCAAGTTCTGTCTCTATGGTTTGTTTGCAGTTGGTGTACCCCTAAGCAGAGACTGGCGAGAATCACTTTCATCGAAAGGGGTTGCCAAGCTTCCAAAAAACTACAAGTTTCCTGAAATCTCAGCAAACACTTTTTGACCCAATCTTGATGATACTTTCAGGGAATGATCAGTACTCCAATCCCACTTGGCTCACCAAACGTCGTTATTCTAGATTAAACCGTTCGTTTGCAGTAACCGTTTTTATTTTCAGGTTTCACTCTTTTTTCTTCTATACGGATACATGTATTTGGAACTCTAAATCAAACATGGTTTGTGCTAGCTCTTTGAAACTTGACTCAGTAAAGCAGTTTCAAGTTCTATCTCTATGGTTTTTTTGCTGTTGATGTATCCCTGATCAGTAACTGCGAGAATCACTTTCATGGAAAGGGGTTGCCAAGCTTTCAAAAAACTACGAGTTGCCTGAAGTCTCAGCAAACACTTTTTCACCCAATGGTTCTGATACTTTCAGGGAATGATCAGTACACCATTCCCACTTGGCTCACCAAATTTCATTCTTCTAGGTTAAACCCTTTCGTTTGCAGTAACCGTTTTCATTTTGAGGTTTCACTCTGTTTTCTCCTATAAGGATACATGTATTCGGAACTCTAAATCAAACACGGTTTGAGCTAGCTCTTTGAAACTTCACCCAATAAAGCAGTTTCAAGTTCTGTCTCTATGGTTTGTTTGCTCTTGATGTAGCCCTAAGCAGAGACTGGCGAGAATCACTTTCATGGAAAGGGGTTGCCAAGCTTCCAAAAAACTACGAGTTGCCTGAAAGCTCAGCAAACACTTTTTCACCCAATCTTGATGATACTTTCAAGGAATGATCAGTACACCAATCCCACTTGGCTCACCAAATTTCGTTCTTCTAGGTTAAACCGTTCATTTGCAGTAACCGTTTTCATTTTGAGGTTTCACTCTGTTTTCTCCTATATGGATACATGTATTTGGAACTCTAAATCAAACACGGTTTGTGCTAGCTCTTTGACACTTGACCCAATAAAGCAGTTTCACGTTCTGTGTCTATGGTTTGTTTGCTGTTGATGTAGCCCTAAGCAGAGACTGGCGAGAATCACATTCATGGAAAGGGGTTTCCAAGCTTCCAAAAAACTATGAGTTGCCTGAAATCTCAGCAACACTTTTTCACCTAATCTTGATGATACTTTCAGGGAATGATCAGTACACCAATCCCACTTGGCTCACCAAATTTCGTTCTTCTATGTTAAACTGTTCCTTTGCAGTAACCGTTTTCATTTTGAGGTTTCACTCTGTTTTCTCCTATACGGATACATGTATTAGGAACTCTAAATCAAACATGGTTTGTGCTAGCTCTTTTAACTTGACCCAATAAAGCAGTTTCAAGTTCTATTTCTATGGTTTGTTTGCTGTTGATGTAGCCCTAAGAAGAGACTGGCGAGAATCACTGTCATGGAAAGGGGTTCTCAAGCTTCCAAAAAACTACGAGTTGCCTGAAATCTCAGCAAACACTTTTTCACCCAATCTTGATGATACTTTCAGGGAATGATCAGTACACCAATCCCACTTGGCTCACCAAATTTCGTTCTTCTAGGTTAAACCGTTCGTTTGCAGAAACCGTTTTCATTTTGAGGTTTCACTCTGTTTTCTCCTATACGGATACATGGATTCGGAACTCTAAATCAAACACAGTTTGTGCTAGCTCTTTGAAACTTGACCCAACAAAGCAGTTTCAAGTTCTATCTCTATTGTTGGTTTGCTGTTGATGTAGCCCTGAGCAGAGACTGGCGAGAATCACTTTCATGGATAGGGGTTGCCAAGCTTCCAAAAAACTTCGAGTTGCCTGAAATCTCAGCAAACACTTTTTCACCCAATCTTGATGATACTTTCAGGGAATGATCAGTACACCAGTCCCACTTGGCTCACCAAATTTTGTTTTTCTCTGTTAAACCGTTCGTTTGCAGTAACCGTTTTCATTTTGAGGTTTCACTCTGTTTTCTCCTATACGGATACATGTATTTGGAACTCTAAATCAAACACGGTTTGTGCTAGCTCTTTGAAACTTGACCCAATAAAGCAGTTTCAAGTTCTATCTCTATGGTTTATTTTCTGTTGATGTAGCCCTAAGCAGAGACTGGGGAGAATCACTTTCATGGAAAGTGGTTGCCAAGCTTCCAAAAAACTACGAGTTGCCTGAAATCTCAGCAAACACTTTTTCACCCAATCTTGATGATACTTTCAGGGAATGATCAGTACACCAATCCCACTTGTCTCACCAAATTTCGTTCTTCTAGGTTAAACTGTTCGTTTGCAGTAACCGTTTTCATTTTGAGGTTTCACTCTGTTTTCTCCTATATGGATACATGTATTTGGAACTGTAAATCAAACATGGTTTGTGCTAGCTCTTTGAAACTTGACCCAATAAAGCAGTTTCAAGTTCTATCTCTATGGTTTGTTAGCTGTTGATGTAGCCTTAAGCAGAGACTGGCGAGAATCACTTTCATGGAAAGGGGTTGCCAAGCATCCAAAAAACTACGAGTTGCCTGAAATCTCAGCAAACACTTTTTCACCCAATCTTTATTATACGTTCAGAAAATGATCAGTACAAAATCCCACTTG
>NW_027522671.1:0-88360 GCF_052094955.1 Ictidomys tridecemlineatus
TAACAGGCCTTATGCACCCCAGTCTCCAAACTGTGCTCTCTGTAAAAGTTCTTCTGCACCCCAGTCTCGAACTTCTGCTCTCTGTAACAGTCCTTCTGCACCCGAGTTTCCAAACTCTGCTCTCTGTAACAATTCTTCTGCACCCCAGTATCCAACCTCTGCTCTTTGTGTAGTTCTTCTGCACCACAATCTCCAACCTCTGCTCTCTGTAATTGAACTTCTGCAACCCACTCTCAAACATCTGCTCTCTGCAACGATCCTTCTTCTACCCATTCTCCAAACTCTGCTCTCTGTAACAGTCCTTTTGTATTGCATTCTCCAACCTCTTCTCTTTGTAATGATTCCTTCTGCTCACCAATTGCCAACGTCTAGTTTCTGTAACAGTCGTTCTACATCTCAGACTCCAAACTCTGCTCTCTGTAAAAGTCCTTCTGCGCCTCATTCTGAATCCTCTGCTTTCTGCAAGGATCCTTCTGCATCCCAGTCTTCAAACTGTGCTATCTGTAACAGTCCTTCTGCACCTCAGTCTCCAACCTCTGCTCTCTGTAACAGGCTTTCTGCACCCTAGTCTCTAAACTCTGCTCTCTGTAACAGTTTTTCTGCACCCCAGGATCCTACATCTGCTCTCTATAACAGTCCTTCTGCACCTCAGTCTGAAAACTCTGCTCTCTGCAAAAATCCTTCCCGCACCCGAGTTTTCAAACTTTGCTCTCTGTAACAGTCTTTCTGAACCTCAGTGTCCAAAATGCTCTCTGTAAGATCCTTCTGCATCCCAGTCTCGAAATCGTGCTATCTGTAACAGTTTTTCTGCACCACAGTCTCCAATGTCTGCTCTCTGTAACAGTCCTTCTGAACCACAGTCTCAAATGTCTGCTCTCTGTAACAGGTCTTCTGCACCCAGGTCTCGATTCTCTGCTCTCTGTAACAGGCCTTCTGTTCCCCAGTCTCCAACCTCTTCTCTATGCCAGGATCCTTCCTCACCTCAGTCTACAACCTCTGCTCTCTGCAACAGTCCTTCTGTACCACAGTCTCAAACCTCTGATTTCTATATCAGTCTTTCTGCACAACAGTTTTCAACCTCTGCTGTCTGTAACAGTCCTTCTGAACCTCTGTCTACAACCTCTGCTCTCTGCAACCTTGATTCAGCACCCCATTCTTTAACCTCTTCTCTCTCCAACAGTCCTTCTGAACCAAAGTCTACAACATCTGCTCTCTGCAACAGTCCTTCTTTACCCTAGTCTTTAAACTCTGCTGTCTGTACCAGTCTTTCTGTACTACAGTCACCAATCTCTCCTCTCTGTAACCTTAATTCTGCACCCCAGTCTCCAAACTCTTCTTTCTGTATAAGTACTTCTGCACCCCAATCTCCAACCTCTGATCTCTGTAACATTCTTAGTGCACCTCAGTCTCCAACTTCTGCTCTATGCGATAGTTCTTCTGCAACCCAGTCTCAAAAATCTATTCTCTGCAACAGTTCTTCTACTCCACAGCCTGCAACACCTGCTCTTTCTAACAGTCCTCCTGTATTGCAGTCTCAAAAGTTTGCTTTCTGTAACGGTCCTTTTACACACCAGACTCCAACCTCTGTTTCTGTATCGGTCCTACTTCACCCTAGACTCCAACCTCTAATCTCTGTGACAGTCGTTCTGCTTCTCAGTCTCCAAACTCTTCTCTCTGCAACAGTCGTTATGCACCCAAGTCTCCAACACCTGCTACCTGCAACAGTCCTTCTACATCCCAGTCTCCAACCTCTGCTCCCTGCAATGGTCCTTCTGCACCTCATTCTGCAACGTCTACTGTCTGTAACATGCCTTCTGCACCTCAGTCTTCCAGCTCTGATCTCTGTAAGATCCTTCTGCAACCCAGTCTCCAAACTCTGACCTCTTTGACGATCCTTCTGCACCCAGTTTCCAAACCCTGCTCTAACAGTCCAGTTGCACCTCAGTCTCCAAACTCTGCTCTCTGTAAGATGCTTCTGCAACCCTGTCTCAAAACTCTGTTCTCTGTAACAGTCCTTCTGCACCTCAGTCTCCAACTTCGGCTCTCTGCAACAGTCCTTCTAAACCCCAGTCTCCAACCTCTGCTCTCTGCAACAGTCCTTCTGCACCCAGTCTACAACATCTGTTCTCTGCAACAGTCCTTCTGCACCTCAGTCTGAAAACTCTGCTCTCTGCAACGATCCTTGTACACCCCAGTCTCCAAACTCTGCTTTCTGTAACAGTCTTTTTGCACGTCATTCTCCAAACTCTGCTATCTGTAACAGTCTTTCTGCACCCCCGTCACCAACCTCTGCTCTCTGTAAGATCCTTCTGCATCCAGGTTTCCAAACTCTGCTCTCTATAACAGTCCTTCTAGTACCCAGTCTCAACCTCTGCTCTCTGTAACAGTTCTTCTCTACCGCAGTCTTTAACCTGTGCTCTCTCTAACTGTCGTTCTGTACCGCAGTCTCCAAACTCTGCTCTCTACAACGGTCCTTCTGCACCCCATTCTCCAAACTTTGTTGTCTGCAAGAGTCCTTAAGCACCTCAGTATCCAACCTCTTCTCCATGCCACAATCCTTTTGCACCCCAGTCTTCAACATCTGCTCTCTGAAAAAGTCCTTCTGCACCCGAGTCTCCAACCTCTGCTCTCTGCAACAGTCCTTCTGCACCTCAGTCTGAAAA
The DNA here is from genome assembly GCF_052094955.1 of Ictidomys tridecemlineatus. Taxonomy (NCBI): domain Eukaryota; kingdom Metazoa; phylum Chordata; class Mammalia; order Rodentia; family Sciuridae; genus Ictidomys; species Ictidomys tridecemlineatus. The sequence goes on from NW_027522671.1 coordinate 2,664, forward strand.
CTCTGCTCTCTGCAATGATCCTTTTGCACTCCAGTCTCCAAACTCTGCACTCTGAAACAGTCCTTCTGTACTTCAATCTCCAACCTCTGCTCTCTGTAACAATCCTTCTGCACCTCAGTCTGAAAACGCTGTTCTCTGCAATGATCCTTCTGCACCCCAGTCTCCAAACTCTGCTCTCTGTAATACTCCTGTTGCACCTCAGTCTCGAAACTCTGCCCTCTGTAACAGTCCCTTCTGCACCCCTTCTCCAAACTCTGTTCTCTGTAACTTCTTCTGCACACCAGTCTCAATACTCTGCTCTCTACAACGATCCTTCCCACCCCATTTTCTATCCTCTGCTCTCTGCAACAGTCCTTCTCCACACCAGTCTCCAACCTCTGCTCTCTATAACAGTCCTCCAGTAGTGCAGTATCCAAAATCTCCTCTCTGTAACGGTTCTTCTGCACCCTATCTCCAATTTCTGTTCTCTGTAACAGTCCTTCTAAACCTCAGTGTCCAAACTCTGATCTCTGCAACAACACTTCTGCACCTCAGTCTGAAAACTCTGTTCTCTGCAACGATCTTTCTGCACCCCAGTGTCCAACCTCTGCTCTCTGTAACAGTCCTTCTGTACCTCAGTCCCCAACCTCTGCTCTCTGTTACAGTGCTACTGCACCTCAGTCTACAAACTCTGCTGTCTGCAACAGTCCTTCTACACACCAGTCTCCAAATTCTGCTTACTGTATCAGTCCTTCTGAACCCCAGTCTCCAACCTCTGCTAACTGAAACAGTCCTTCTGCACCTCAGCCTCCAAATTCTATTCTCTGCAAAAGTCCTTCTGCACCCAAGTCTCCAACACCTGCTCGCTTCAACGGTCCTTCTTTACCCCAGTTTCCAACCTCTGCTATCTGCAACAGTTATTCTGCATCCCAGTCTCCAACATCTGCTGTCTGGAACAGTCCTTCTGCACCAAATCTCCAACCTCTTCCTCTGTAACAGTCCTACTGTAACCCATTATCCAACCTCTGCTCTCTGCAAAAGTCCTTCTGCACCCCAGTCTCTAATATCTGATCTCTGCAACAGTCTTTCTGAAGCTCAGTCTGAAAACTCTGGTCTCTGCAACAATCTTTGTGCACCCCAGTCTCCAAAATCTGCTTTCTGTCATAGTCCTTCTTCACCTCAGTCTCCAAAATCGGCTCTCTGTAACAGTGCTTCTGCACCCCAGCCCTCCAACCTGTGCTCTCTGTAAGATCCTTCTGCACCCCAGTTTCCGAATCTGCTCTTTGTAACATTCTTTCTGCTCCCCAGTCTCCAACCTCTGCTCTCTGTAACAGTCCTTCTGCTTTCCAGTCTATAACCTCTGCTCTCTGTAACAGTCCTTCTGCTCCCCAGTCTCCAAATCTGCTCTCTGTAACGTTTCTTCTGTACCGCAGTCCACAACCTCTGCTCTCTGTAAATTTTATTCTGCACCACAGTCTCCAACCTCTCCTTTCTGTATCATTCCTTCTGCACCACAGTTTCCAACCTCTGCTCTCTTCAACATTCCTTCTGCACCTCAGTCTCCAACCTCTGCTCTCTGCGAAAGTTCTTCTTCACCCCAGTCTTTAAACTCTGCTCTCTGCAACAGTTCTTCTGCACCCTAGACTCCAAGGTCTTCACTGTGAAATAGTCCTTACCCACACCAGTCTCCAACCTCTGCTCTCTTTAAAAGTCCTCCTGTAGTGCAGTCTCCAAAATCTGCTCTCTGTAACGGTTCTTCTGCACCCAAGTCTCAAACCTCTGCTTTCTGTAACAGTCCTTCTAAACCCCAGTCTCCAAACTCTGCTATCTGTAACAGTCATTGTGCACCCCAGTCTCCAAATTCTTCTCTCTATAACAAAAATTCTGCACCCCAGTCTCAAAACTCTGCTCTCTGCAACGATTTTTGCACCCCATTCTCCAACTTCTGTTCTCTGCAAAAGTCCTTCGGCACCCCAGTCTCCAACATCTGCGCTCTGCAACAGTTCTTCTGAAACTTGGTCTGAAAACTCTGCTCTCTGCAAAAATCCTAGTGCACCCCAGTCTCCAAACTCTGCTTTCTGTAAGAGTCCTTCTGCACCTCAGTCTCCAAAATCGGCTCTCTGTAACAGTGCTTCTGCACCGCAGCCTCCAACCTCTGCTATCTGTAAGAGTCCTGCTGCTCCCAAGTCTCCAACCTCTGCTATTTGTAACAGTATTTCTGCTCCCCAGTCTCCAACCTCTGCTCTCTGTAAGAGTCCTTCCGTACCACAGTCACCAACCTCTGCTCTCTGTAAAGGTCCTTCTGCACCACAGTCCCCAACCTCTCCTTTCTGTATCATTCTTTCTGCACCACAGTTTCCAACCTCTGCATTCTGCAACATTTTTTCTGCACCTCAGTCTCCAAACTCTGCTCTTTGTGACAGTTCTTCTGCACCCCAGTCTCCAACCTCAGCTCTCTGCAAAAGTTCTTCTGAACCCCAGTCACCAAAGTCTGCACTCTGAAACAGTCCATCTCCACACCAGTCTCCAAACTCTGTTGTCTGTCACAGTCCTCTTTTAGTGCAGATTTTAAAATCTGCTCTTTGTAAAGGTCCTTCTACACCTTATGTCCAGCCTCTGCTCTCTGCAGCAGTCTCTCTGCAACCCAGTCTCCAACCTCCGCTCTCTGGAACAATCCTTCTGCACCTCAGTATCCAACCTCTGCTCTCTGCAACGGTCCTTCTGCACCTCATTCTCCAAACTCTACTCACAGTAAAAGTACTTTTGCACCCCTGCTCCAAACTCTGCTCTCTGTAACAGGCCTTCTGCACCCAAGTCTCTGATTTCTGTCCCTTTAACAATCCTTCTGCACCCCAGTCTCCAACCTCTGCTCTCTACAATGATCCTTCTGCACCCCTGTCTCAAACCTCTGCTCTCTGCAACAGTCCTTCTGCACCCCAGTCATCAACATGTGCTCTCTGCAAATTCCTTCTGCACCTCAGTCTGAAAACGCTGTTCTCTGCAGCGATCCTTGTGCACCCTAGTCTCCAGCCTCTGCTCTCTGTAAAAGTCCTGCTGCACCTTGGTCTACAAAAACTACTCTCTGTTAGATCCTTGTGCAACCTTGTCTAAAAACTCTGCTCTCTGTAACAGTTTTTCTGCACCCCAGTCTCCAACCTCTGCTCTCTGTAACAGGCCTTTGCACCTCAATCTCCAAACTCTACTCTCTGCAACAGTCCTTCTGGACCTCAGTCGCCAAATTCTGACCTCTGTAAGATGCTTCTGCAGCCCTGTATCCAACCTCAGCTGTTTGTAAAAGTTCTTTTTCACCCATGTCTCCGACCTCTGCTCTCTGTAACAGGACTTCCGCACGTCTGTCTCCAAACTCTGCTCTCTACAACAGTCCTTTTGAACCCTAGTTACAAACATCTGCTCTCTGCAACAGTCCTTCTGCTCCCCAGATTCCGAGATCTGCTCTACGTAACAGTCCTTCTGTACCGCAGTCTCTAACGTCTGCTCTTTGTAACGGTCCTTCTACACCCCAGTCTCCAACCTCTGCTTTCTGTATCAGTCTGTCTGAACCCCAGTCTCCAACCTCTGTTCTCTTTATCTCTCCTTCTGAACCTCAGTCTTAAACCTGTTTTCTATGTAAGAGTCCTGCACCTCAGTCTCCATCCTCTTCTCTCTGTAACGGTCCTTCTGCACCCCAATTTCCAAACTCTGCTTCCTGGAACAGTCCTTCTGCACCTGATTCTCCAAACTCTGCTCTCTGTAACAGTCCTTCTACACCTCATTCTCCAACCTCTGCTCTCTGTAACAGTCCTTCTGCACCTCAGTCTGAAACTTCTGCTTTCTGCACGATCCTTCTGCACCCCAGTATCCAAACACTGCTCTCTGTAACAGTCCACCTGCACCTCAGTCTCTAACCTGTGCTCTCTGTAATATCCGACAGCAAACCAGTCTTCAAACTGTCCTCTTTGTAACAGTCCTTCTGCACCCAGTCTCCAACCTCTCCTCTCTGTAACAGGCCTTCTGAATGCCAGTCTCCTAACTCTGCTCTCTGCAACGATATTTCTGCACCCCAGTCTCCAACAACTGCTCTCGGCAATGATCCTACTGCACCCCAGTCTCCAACCTCTGATTTCTGCAACAGTCGTTCTGCACCTCAGTCTCCAACTTCTGCTCTCTGCAAGGTCCTTCTGCACCCCTGTCTCCAAGCTCTGCTCCTTGCAACGATCCTTCTGCACCCCAGTCTCAAAACTCTTCTCGATGTAAAAGAACTTCTGCACCTCAGTCTTTAATCTCTGCTCTCTGCAACAGTCCTTCTGCACCCCAGTCTCCAAACACTGCTCTCTACAACAGTCTTTCTGTACTGCAGTCTAAAAATTCTTCTCCCTGTAACGGTCTTTCTGCACTGCAGACTCTAATCTCTGATTTCTGTATCAGTTTTTCTGCACCTGAGTCTCAAACCTCTGCTCTCAGCAACAGTCCTTGTGCATCCCAGTCTCAAACCTCTGCTCTCTGAAACAGTGCTTCTGCACCCCAGTCTCCAACCTCTGCTTTCTGCAACAGTCCTTCTGCACCCCAGTCTTAAAATTCTGTTCTCTGTAACAATCCTCCTGCACCTCAGTCTCCAACCTCTGCTCTTTGTAACAGGACTTCTGCACCTCAGTCTCCAACCTCTGCTCTCTGCAACAGTCCTTGTGCACTCCAGTCTACAACCTCTTTTCTCTGCAAAAGTTCTTCTCCACCCCAGTCTCCAACCTCTGCTCTCTGCAACAGTCCTTCTGCACCAAAGTCTCCAACCTCTGCTCTCTGTAAGATATTTCTGCACTCCAGATTCTAAACTCTGCTCTCTGTAACATTCCTTCTCCACCCCAGTTTTTAACCTCTGCTTTCTGCAAGTGTCCTGCGGCACCCCAGTTTCCAAGCTCTGTCCTCTTCAACAGTCCTTCTGCTCCCCAGTCTCCAACATCTTCTCCTGAAACAATCCTTCTGTACAGCAGTCTCCAAACTGTGCTCTCTGTAACATTCCTTCTGCAACCCAGTCTCCAACCTCTACTCTCTGTAACAGTTTTTTGATACAGCAGTCTCCAAACTCTGGTCTCTGTAACAGTCCTTCTGCACTTCAGTCTCCAAACTCTGCTCTCTCTAACAGTTTTTCTACACCTCAGTCTCGAACCTCTGCTCTCTGTAATAGTCCTTTGGAACCTCAGTCTGACACCTCTGCTCTCTGCATCATACTTCTGCACCCCAATCTTCAACCATTTCTCTCTGTAACAGTCAAACTGCACCCCAGTCTCCAACCTCTGCTCTCTGTAACACTTTTTCTATACCGCAGTCTCCAAACTCTGGTCTGTATAACAGTCCTTCTGCACCCCAATTTCTAACATCTGCTTTCTGTAACAGTCCTTCTGCACCTCAGTCTTCAAACTCTGCTCTCTGTAACAGTCTTTCTACACCTCAGTCTCAAAACTCTGCTCTCTGTAACAGTCCTTCTGCACCTCTGTCTGACACCTTGCTCTCTGCACGATTCTTCTTCACCCCAGTCTCAAACCTCTGCTCTCTACAATGATCCTACTGCACTCCAGTCTCCAAACTCTGATTTCTGCAACTAAGTCTCCAAATTCTGCTCTCTGTAAGATCCTTCTACACCCCCGTACCCAAATTCTGCTCTCTTTAAATGTCCATCTGTACCCGAGTCTCCAAACTCTGCTCTCTGTAACATGACTTTGGTACCCCAGTCTCCAACCTCTGCTCTCTACAACAGTCCTTCTGCACCCTAGTTACCAACATCTGCTCTCTGCAACAGACCTTCCGTACCGCAGTCTCCAACATCTGCTCTCTGCAACAGTTTTTCTGCACCTCAATCTGAAAACTCTGCTCTCTGCTACGACCCTTCTGCACCCCCGTCTTTTATTTCTGCTCTCTGTAACTGTCCTTCTTCACCTCAGTCTCCCAACTCTGCTCTCTTTATAATCCTTCTGCAACACAGTATTCAAACTCTGCATTCTGAAACAGTCTTTCTGCACAACAGTCTCCGAGATCTGCTCTCTGTAGCAGTCCTTCTACACCCCAGTCTCAAACCTCTTTTTGCTGTATCAGTCAATTTTAACCCCGTCTCCAAACTCTGTTCTCTGTATCTATCCTGCTGCACCTCAGTCTCCAACCTGTGCTCTATGTAAGAGTCCTTCTGCACACCAGTCTCCAAACTTTGCTCTCTGCAATAGTCTTTCTGTACTGCAGTCTCCAAACTCTGCTCTCTGTAATGGTCTTTATGCACCCCAGACTCCAATCTCTGCTTTCTGTAACAGTACATCTGCACGCCAGTCTCCAACTTCTTCTCTCTCTAAGTGTCCTTCTGCGTCCTAGTCTCTAATCTATGCTCTCGGTAACAGTCCTATACCGCAGTCTCCAACCTCTGCTATCTTTAACTGTCCTTCTGCACCCCAATATCCAAACTCTGCTACCTGTAACAGTCCTTCTGCACCTGAGTCTTCAAACTCTGCTCTCTGTACCAGTCCTTCCACAACTCAGTTTCCAACCTCTTCTCTCTGTAACCTTCCTTCTGAACCTCAGTCTGAATCCTCTGCTCTCTACACAATCCTCTGCACCCCAGTCTCCAACCACTGCTCTCTGTAACAGTCCACCTGCACCTCAGTCTCCAACTTCTGCCCTCTGTAAGATCCTTCAGCAACCCAGTCTATAAACTCTGCTCTCTATAACAGTCCTTCTGCACCCGAGTATCCAACCTCTCCTCTCTATAACAGGCCTTCTGCACGCCAGTCTCCAAACTCTGCTCTCTGTATCAGGCCTTCTGCACCTCGGTCTTTAACCTCTACTCTCTACAACGATCCTTGTGAACACTAAACTCTAACCTCTGCTCTCTGCAATGATCCTACTGCACGCCAGTCTCCAACCTCTGATCTCTGCAACACTCCTTGTGCACCTCAGTCTCCAATTTCTTCTCTCGGTAAGATCCTTCTGCACCCCTTTCTCAAAGGTCTGCTTTTTGCAATGATCCTCCTGCACCCCAGTCTGCAACCTCTGCTCTATGTAACTGGACTTCTGCACGTCACTCTCCAACATCTACTCTCTGCAACAGTCCTTCTGCACCCCAGTCTCCAGACTCTGCTCTCTGCAACAGTCTTTCTGTACTGCAGTCTCTAAATTCTGCTCTCTGTAACGGTCTTTCTGCACCCCAGAATCCAATGTCTGCTTTCTGCATCAGTCCTTCTGCACCCCAGTCTCCAACATCTGCTCTCTCTAAGAGTCCTTCTGCACCTCTGTCTCCAACCTCTGCTCTCGGCAAAAGTCCTTCTGCACCCCAGTCTCCAAACTCTGCTGTCTGCAACAGACCTTCTGCACCCCAGTCTCCCACCTATGCTCTATGCAACAGACCTTCTGTACCCATTCTCCAAACTCTTCTCTCTGTAACAATTCTTCTGCACCTCAGACTCCAAACTCTGCTCTCTGTAGGATAATTCTAAAACCCAGTCTCCAAACTCTGCTCTCTGTAACAGTCTTTCTTCACACCAGTGTCCAACCTCTGCTCTCTGCAACAGTCCATCTGCACCCCAGTCTCCAAAATCTGCTCTCTGCAACAGTCCATCTGCACCTCAGTATAAAAACTCTGCTGTCTGCAACGAACCTTCTGCACCCCGTCTCCTACATCTGCTGTCTGTAACATCTTTCTGCACCTCAGTCTCCCAATTCTGATCTTTGTAAGATCCTTCTGCATCCCAGTCTTTAAACTCTGCACTCTGTAACCGTCCTTATGCACAACAGTCTTCAACCTCTGCTCTGTGTAAGAGTCCTTCTGTACTGCAGTCTCCAACCTCTGCTGTCTGTAACGGGCCTTCTGCACCACAGTCTCCAACCTCTGCTCTCTGCAATGATCCTACTGGACCCCAGTCTCCAACCTCTGATTTCTGCAACAGTTTTTTTGCACCTCAGTCTGAAAATTCTGCTCTCTCCACGATCCTTCTACACCCCAGTCTCCAACCACTGCTCTCAGTAACAGTCCCCCTGCACCTCAGTCTCCAACCTCTGCTCTCTGTAAGATCCTTCATCAACCCAGTCTCAAAGCAGTGCTCTCTGTAACAGACCATCTCACCCAAGTCTCCAAATTCTTCTCTCTGCAACGAATCTTCTCCACACCAGTCTCAAACCTCTGCTCTCTGCAACAGTCCTTTTGCACCACAGTCGACAACCTCTGCTCTCTGCAACAGTCTTTCTGCACTCTAGTCTCCAAACTCTGCTCTCTGTAACCTTCATTCTGCACCCCAGTCTCTAACCTCTGCTCTCTGTAACCGTCCTTCTGCACCCCAGTCTCCAACCTCTGCTCTCCGTAACAGTCCTTCTGCACTTCAGTCTTAAACCTCTGCTCTCTGCAACAGTCCTTCTGCACCCCATTCTCCAACCTCTGATCTCTGCAACAGTCCATTGCACCCCATTCTTTAAATTCTGCTCTCAGCAACAGTCCTTCTAACTCCAGTCTCCAAATTCTGCTCTGTGCAACGATTCTTCTGGAACCCAGGCTCCAACGTGTGCTCTCTGCAACAGTCCTTCTGCACCACAGTTTCCAACCTCTGCTCTCTGTAAGATCTTTCTGCACGCCAGTGTCCAAAATCTGCTGTCTCTAACATTCCTTCTCCACCCCAGTCTGTAACCTCTGCTTTCTTCGAATGTCCTGCGGCACCCCAGTCTACAACCTCTGTCCTCTGTAACAGTCCTACTGCTCCCCAGTCTCCAACATCTGCTCTCTGTAACAGTCCTTCTGTACCGAAGTCTCCAACTTCTGCTCTCTGTACCGGTCCTTCTGCAACCCAGTCTTTAACCTCTACTTTTTATATCAGTCTTTCTGAACCCCAGTCTCCAACCTCTGCTCTCTGTATCTATCTTTCTTCACCCCAGTCTCAAACCTGTGCTTTCTGTAACCGTCTTTCTGCACCCCAGTCTCAAACCTCGGCTCTCTGCAACAGTCCTTCTGCACCACAGTCTCCAAACTCTGCTCTCTCTATGATTCTTCTGCACTCCATTTTCCAAACTCTACACTCTGTAACATTCCTTCTCCAACCCAGTCTTTAACCTCTGCTTTCTGCAAGTGTCCTGCGGCACCCCAGTCTCCAAACTCTGTCCTCTGCAACAGTCCTTCTGCTCCCCAGGCTCTAACATATGCTCTCTGAAACAGTCCTTCTGAAACGCAATCTCCACCCTCTGTTCTCCATAACAGTCCTTCTGCAACCCAGTCTCCAAACTCTGCTTTCTGTATCAGTTCTTCTGAAGTCCAGTCTCAAACATCTTTTCTCTGTATATGTACTTCTACACCTCAGTCTCCAACCTGTTCTCTCTGTAACATTTCTTCTGCACCCCAGTCTCCAACCTCTGCTCTCTGTAAAAGTTTTTCGATACCGCAGTCTTCAAACTCTGGTCTGTGTAACGGTCCTTCTGCACCCCAATTTCCAATGTCCGCTTACAGTAACAGTCCTTCTGCACCTCAGTCTACGAACTCTGCTCTCTGTAACATTTTTTCTACACCTCAGTCTCCAACCTCTGCTCTCTGTAAGATCTTTCAGCAACCCAGTCTCTAAACTCTGCTCTCTATAACAGTCCTTCTGCACCCCAGTCTCCAACCTCTCCTCTATGTAACAGGCATTCTGCATGCCAGTCTCCAAACTCTGCTCTCTGTAGCAGGCCTTCTGCACCCCAGTCTCCAACCTCTGCTCTCTGCAATGATCCTACTGCACGCCAGTCTCCAACCTCTGATCTCTGCAACACTCCTTCTGCACCTCAGTCTCCAACTTCTTCTCTCTGTAAGATCCTTATGCACCCTTGTCTCCAAGCTCTGCTCCTTGCAACGATCCTTCTGCACCCCAGTCTCCAACTTCTGCTCTATATAAAAGGACTTCTGCACCTCAGTCTCCAACATCTACTCTCTGCAACAGTCCTTCTGCACCCCAATCTCAAAACTCTGCTCTCTGCAACAGTCCTTCTGTACTGCAGTCTCTAACCTCTGCTCTCTGTAACGGTCTTTCTGAACCCCATAATCGAATCTCTGCTTTCTGCATCAGTCCTTTTGCACCCCAGTCTCCAACATCTGCTCTCTCTACGAGTTCTTCTTCACCTCAGTCTCCAAACTCTGCTTTCGGCAACAGTCCTTCTGCTCCCCAGTCTCCAACCGCTGCTCTCTGTAACAGTCCTTCTGCACCTCAGTCTCCAATCTCTGCTTTCTAAAACAGTCCTTCTGCACTCCAGTTACCAACCTATTCTCTGCAACAGTCCTTCTGCACCCCAGTCTCCAACATCTGCTCTTTGCAACAGTCCTTCTACACCCAGGTTTCCAAACTCTGCTCTCTGCAAGGATCGTTCTGGACCCCAGTCTCCATCGTCTGTTTTCTACAACAGTACTTATGCACCACAGTCTCCAAATCTTCTCTCTGTAAGATTTTTCGGGTCTCCAGTTTCCAAAATCTGCTTTCTCTAACATTCCTTCTCCACTGCAGTCTCCAACCTCTGCTTTCTGCAAGGGTCCTGCGGCACCCCAGACTCAAACGTCTGTCCTCTGTAACACTCCTGTTCCCCAGTCTCCAACATCTGCTCTCTGTAACACTCCTTATGTACCATAGTCTCCAAACTCTGGTTTTTGTAAGGGTCCTTCTACAACCCAGTCTCCAACCTCTGCTTTTTTAATCAGTCCTTCTGAACCCCAGTCTCCAACCTCTGCTCTCTGTATCTATTTTTCTACACCTCAGTCTTCAACCTGTGCTTTCTATAACAGTCCTTCTGCACTCCAGTCTCCAAACTCTGCTCTCTGTAACAGTCCTTTTATACGGCAGTTTCCAAACTAGGCTCTCTGAAAGGGTACTTCTGCACCTTAATTTCCAACATCTGCTTTCTGTAACAGTCCTTTTGCTCCTCAGTGTCTAAACTCTGCTCTCTGTAACAGTCTTTCTACACCTCAGTCTCCAACCTCTGCTCTCTGTAACAGTACTTCTGCACCTCAGTCTGAAACCTCTGCTCTCCAGATTTTTCTGCACCCCAGTCTCAAACCACTGCTCTCTGTAACAGTCCACTTGCACCTCAGTCTTTAACCTCTGCTCTCTGTACGTTCCTTCAGCAAACCAGTCTCCAAACTGTGCTCTCTGTCAAAGTCCTTCTGCACCCCAGTCTCCAACCTCTCCTCTCTGTAACAGGCCTTCTGCACGCCAGTCTCAAAACTCTGCTCTCTATAGTGGGCCTTCTGCATGCCAGTCTCGAACCTCTGCTCTTTGCAATGATCCTACTGCACCCCAGTCTCGAACTTCTGATCTCTGCAAGAGTCCTTCTGTACCTCAATCTCCAAATTCTGCTCTCTGTAAGATCCTTCTGCACCCCTGTCTCCAACCTCTGCTCTCTGTAACAGTCCTTCTTTACCACAGTCTCCAAAGTCTACTCTCTGCAACAGTCCTTCTTCACCCCAGTCTCCAACTTCTGCTCTCTGCAACACTTCTTCTGCAACCCAGTCGTAAACCTCTGCTCTCTGTAACAATCCTTCTTCACCTCAGTCTCAAAACTCTGTACTCTGCAACGTTCCTTCTTCACCTCAGTCTCAAACCTCTACTCTCTGTAACAGTTCTTCTGCACCTCATTCTCCAACCTCTTCTCTCTGTAGGCACCTTCTCCAACCTAGTCTACAAACTCTGCTCTCTGTAACAGTCCTTCTGCACAACAGTCTCCAAACTCTGCTCTCTGCACTGATCCTTCTTCACACCAGTCTCCAACCTCTGCTCTATAAAACAGTACTTCTTAACCTTAGTCTCCACCATTTGCTCTCTGCAACAGTTCTTCTGCAACTCAGTCTGAAAACTCTTCTCTCTGCAACGATCATTCTGCACCTCAGTCTCCTACCTTTGCTCTCTGTTAGACCCCTTCTGCATCCCAGTCTTCAAACTCTGCTCTCTGTAACAGTCCTTCTGAATAACAGTTTCCAACTTCGGCTCTCTTTAAGAGGAATTCTGAAACCCAGTTTCAAAACTCTGATCTCTGTAACAGGCCTTCTGAAACCCAGTCTCCAACCTCTTCTCTCTGCAATGATTCTTCTCCACAACAGTCTCAAACCTCTGCTCTCGGCAAAAGTCCTTCTGCATCCTTGTCTCCAACCTCTGCTCTCTGTAAGATCCTTATGCACTCCAGTCTCCAAACTCTCCTCTCTGTAACAATCCTTCTGCACCCCAGTCTCCAACATCTGCTTTCTGCAACAGTTCTTCTGCACCGCAGTCTGAAAACTATGCTCTCTGCAACGACCTTTCTGCACCCCAGTCTCCAACATCTGCTCTCTTTAACAGTCCTTCTGAACCTCTGTCTCCCAACTCTGCTCTTTTCAGATCCTTCTGCTACCCAGTCTTTAAACTCTGCACTCTGTAACAGTCCTGCTGCACAAAAGTCTCAAACCTCAGCTCTCTGTAACTGTCTTTCTGCACCTCAGTCCAAACTCTAATCTCTATAACAGTCCTTCTGCACCTCAGTCTCAAATCTCTACTCTCTATAGCAGTCTTTCTGTACCTCAGTCTGAAACCTCTGCTCTCTGCATGATCCTTCTACACCCAGTCTCCAACCACTGCTCTCTTTAAGAGTTCACCTACACCTCAGTAACCAAACTCTGCTCTTTGTAAGATCTTTCAGCAACCCAGTCTCCTAACACTGCTCTCTATAACAGTACTTCTGCACCCCACTCTCCAACCTCTCCTCTTTGTAACAGGCCTTCTGCACGGCAGTCTCCAAACTCGGCTCTTTGCAATGATATTTTTGCACCCCAGTCTCCAACCACTGCTCTCTGCAATGATCCTACTGCACCCCGGTCTCCAACCTCTGATCTCTGCAACAGTACTTCTGCACCTCAGTCTCCAACTTCTGCTCTCTGTAAGATCCTTCTGTAGCCGTGTCTCCAAGCTCTGCTCTTTGCACCGATCCTTCTGCACCCCGGTCTCCTACCACTTCTCTATGTAAAAGAAATTCTGCACCTCAGTCTCCAATCTCTTCTCTCTGCAATAGTCCTTCTGCACTGCAGACTCCAATCTCTGATTTCTGTATAAGTCCTTCTGCACCTCAGTCTCCAACATCTGCTCTATTCAACAGTCTTTCTGCATACAAGTCTCCAAACTCTGCTTTCTGCAACAGTCCTTCTGCACTTAGTCTACAACCTCTGCTCTCTGCAACAGTCTTTCTACACCTATGTCTCCAACCTGGGCTCTATGTAGCAGGACTTCTGCACCTGAGTCTCAAAACGCTTCTCTCTGCAACAGTCTTTCTGTACTCCAGTCTCCAACCTCTTCTCTCTGTAACAGTCCTTCTGCACCCCAGTCTCCAACCTCTGCTGTCTGCAACTGTCCTTCTGCACCCCAGTCTCCAACCCCTGCTCTCTGCAACAGTCCTTCTGAAACACAGTCTCCAATCTCTGCTCTCTGTAAAATTTCTCTGCACTCCATTTTCCAAACTCTGCTCTCTGTAACATTCCTTTTCCAACCAAGTCTTCAACCTCTGCTTTCTGCAAGTGTCCTTCGGCACTCCAGTCTCCAACCTCTGTCCTCTGCAACAGTCTTTCTGAACTCCAGTCTACAAAATCTGCTTTCTGTATCAGTCCTTCTTAAGCCCAGTCTCAAACCTCTGTTCTCTGTATCTATCCTTCTGTAACTCAGTCTCCAACCTGTTCTCTCTGTAACATTCCTTCTGCACCCCAGTCTCCAAACTCTGCTCTCTGTAACAGTTTTTCTATACTGCAGTCTCCAAATCCTGGTCTCTGTAACGGTCCTTCTGCACCCCAATTTCCAACCTCTACTTAGTGTAACAGTCCTTCTGCACCTCAGTCTCCAACCTCTGCTCTCTGTAACAGTCCTTCTTCACCAGAGTCTTTAAACTCGGATTTCTGTAGCAAGACTTCCACACCTCATTCTCCAAACTCTGCTCTCTGCAACAGTCCCTCTGCACCCCAGTCTCCAACCTCTGTTATCTACAACAGTTTTTCTGCTCCCTAGTTACAAACATCTGCTCTCTGCAACAGTCCCTCTGCACCCCAGTCTCCAACCTCTGCTATCTACAACAGTTTTTCTGCTCCCTAGTTACAAACATCTGCTCTCTGCAACAGACCTTCTGCACTCCACTCTTCAACATCTACTCTCTGCAACAGTCATTCTGCACCTCAGTCTGAAAAGTCTGCTCTCTGTAACGACCCTTCTGCACCCAAGTCTCCTACCTCTGCTCTCTGTAACAGTCCTTCTGCCCCTCAGTCTCTCAACTGTGCTCTCGGTTTGATTCTTCTGCAACCCAGTCTTTAAACTCTGAACTCTGTAAAGACCTTCTGAACAACAGTCTCCAACCTCTGCTCTCTGTAACAGGACTTCTGGAAACCAGTCTCCAAACTCTGCTCTCTGCGATAGGCCTTCTGCACCCCAGTCTCCAACCTCTTCTCTCTGCAACGATTCTTCTCCACCCAAGTCTCCTACATCTACTCACTGAAACAGTCATCTTGCACCCCAGTCTCCAATATCTGCTCTCTGTAAGATTCATCTGAACCCCAGTCTCCAACCAATGCTCTCTGTAACAGTCCTTCAGCAACCCAGTCTCCAAAATCTGCTCTCTGTAACAGTCTTTGTGCACCTCAGTCTCCAACTTCTGCATTCTGTAACAGTCCTTCTGCACCCCAGTCTAAAACATATGCTCTCTGCAACAGTCCTTCTGCACCCCATTCTCCAAACTTTGCTATCTGCAGCAGTCCTTCTGCACCCCAGTCTCCAAACTCTGCTTTTTGTAAGATTCTTATGCACGCCAGATTCCATACTCTGCACTCTGTAACATTTCTTCTCCAACCCAGTCTACAAACTCTGTCCTCTGCAACAGTCCTTCTGCTCCCCAGTCTCCGACATCTGGTCCTTCTGTACTGCAGTCTCCAACCTGTGCTCTTTGTAACGGTCCTTCTACACGCCAGTCTTGAACCTCTGCTTTCTGTATCAGTCTGTCTGAACCGCAGTCTCCAACCGCTGTTCTCTGTATCTATCCTTCTGCACATCAGTCTCCAAACTCTGTTCTATGCAAAGGTCCTTCTGCACCTCAGAATCCAACCTCTACTCTCTGTAACAGTCCTTCTGCACTACAGCCTCCAACCTCTGCTCTCTGTAGCATCCTTCTAAAACTCAGTCTCCAAACTCTACTCTCTGTAACAATCCTTCTGCATACCAGTCTCCAACCTCTGCTCTCTGAACGATCCTTCTTAAACCCAGTCTCCAATGTCTGCTCTCTGCAACAGTCTTTCTGCACCCCAGTCTCCAATATCTTCTCTCTGCAACAGTCATTCTGCACTTCAGTGGGAAAACTCTGCTGTATGCAACGAACCTTCTGCACCTCAGTCTCCCAACTCTGCTCTCTGTAAGATCCTCTGCAACACAGTCTTTAAACTCTGCACTCAGTAATCGTCCTTCTGCACAACAGTCTCCAAACTCTGCTCTCTGCAACAGGACTTCTGCAACCCTGTCTCCAACAACTGTTCTCTGTAAGAGGCCTTCTGCACCCTAGTCTCCAAACACTTGTCTCTGCAAGGATTTTTTTCACACCAGTCTCCAACCTCTGCTCTCTGCAACAGTCCTCTTGCACCACAGTCTCCAAAATCTGCTCTCTGTAAGATCCATCTGAACCTCAGTCTCCAACCTCTGCTCTCTGTAACAGTCCTTCTGCACCCCAGTCTCAAACCTCTGCTCTCTGTAACAGTTTTTCTGCAACTCATTCTCCAACCTTTGCTCTCTGCAACAGTCTTTCTGAACCGCACTCTCCAACCTTTGCTCTCTGCAACAGTCCATCTGCACCCCAGTCTCAAACATCTGCTCTCTGCAACAGTCCTTCTACACTACAGTCTCCAACTCTGTTTTCTAAAACAATCTTTCTGAACCCCAGTCTCCAACGTCTGCTCTCTGCAAGAGTCCTTCTGGACCACAGCCTCCAAGCTCTGCTCTCTGTAACAATCCTTCTGCACTGCTGTCTGCAACCTCTGCTCTCTATAAGATTCTTCTGCAACCCAGTTTCAAACTCTGCTCTCTGTAACAGTTCTTCTGCCAACCGGTCTCCAACCTCTGCTCTCTGCAACGATCCTTCTTCACCAAAGTCTCCAAACTCTGCTCTCTGCAACAGTCCTTCTACACCCCAGTCTCCAATATCTGCTCACTGCAACAGTCTTTTTGCACCTCACTCTGAATAGTCTGCTCACTGCAAGGACCCTTCTGCACCACAGTCTCCTACTTCTGCTCTCTGTAACCGTACTTCTGCACCTCATTCTCCAAACTCTGCTCTTTGTAAAATTTTTCTACAACCCAGTCTTTAAACTCTGCACTCTGTAACAGTCCTTTCTGCACAACAGTCTCCAAACTCTGCTCACTGTAACATGACTTCTGCCACCCAGTCTCCAAACTCTGCTCTCTGTAACAGCCCTTCTGCAGCCCAGTCTTCAACCTCTTCTCTCTGTAACTTTTCTTCTCCACCCCAGTCTCCAGAATCTGCTCTCTGCAACAGTCCTTTTGCACCCTAATCTCAAAACTCTGCTCTCTGTAAGATCCATCTGAACCCCAGGCTCCAAACTCTGCTCTCTGTAACAGTCCTTCTGCATCCCAATTTCTAAACTCTGCTTCCTATAACAGTTTTTCTGTACCCCAGTCTCCAACCTCTACACTCTGCAACAGTCCTTAGGCACTCCAGTTTCCATCATCTGCTCTCTGCAACAGTCCTTCTGCACCCAGTCTCCAACCTCTGCTCTTTGCAACAGTCCTTCTTCATTCCAGTCTCCAAACTCTGCTCTCTACAACGATACTTCCGGACCCTAGTCTCCAAACTCTACTCTCTGCAACAGTCCTTCTGCACCACAGTCTCCAACCTCTGTTCTCTGCGACAGTCTATCTGAACCCAAGTCTCCAAACTCTGATTTCTGGATCAGTCCTTCTGCACCCCAGTCTCTAACCTCTGCCCTCTCTAATGATCCTTCTGCACCCCAGTCTCCATCGTCCGCTCTCTGTAACAGTTTTTCTGTACCGCAATCTTCAAACTCTGCATTTTGTAACCGTCCTTCTGCACCCCAGTCTTCAACCTGTTCTCTCTGCAATGATTCTTCTGCACCCTAATCTCCAACGTCTTCTCTCTGCAACAGTCCTCCTGTACCCCAGTCTCCAAACTCTTCTCTCTGTAAGATCCTTCTGCACATCAGTTTCCAAACTCTGCTCTCTGTCACAATCCATCTCCACCCCAGTCTCCCACCTCTGTTGTTTTCAATGGTCCTTCTGCACCCCAGTCTCCAACCTCTGTTCTCTGCGACAGTCCATCTAAACCCAAGTCTCCAAACTCTGTTATCTGCAACAGTCGTTCTGCACCCCATTCTCCAATCTCTGCTCTCTGAAACAGTCCTTCTGCACCACAGTGTCCACCATCTGCTCTCTGCCACAGTCCTTCTGTACACTAGTCTGCTCTTTGTAACGGTCCTTATGCACCCCAGTTTCTAAAGTCTCTTTCTCTATCAGTCCTTACTCAACCCAGTCTCATAACTCTACTCTCTGAAACATTCCTTCTGCACATCAGTCTCCAAACTCTGCTCTCTGAAACAGTCTTTCTTCATTCCAGTCCCCAACCTCTGCTCTCTACAACAGTCCTTTTACACCCCAGTCTCTAACATCTGCTCTCTGCAACAGTCATTCTACACCTCTGTCTCTAAACTCTACTGTCTGTAACTGTCCTTCTGCACCTCAGTCTCCAACCTCTGCTCTCTGTAAGAGTCCTTCTGCACTCTAGCCTCCAATATCTCCTCACTGCAAGGGTCCTTCTGCAACCCAGTCTCTAACATCTGCACTCTCAATAGTCCTTCTGCACCTCAGTCTGAAAACTCTGCTCTCTGCAAGTATCCATCTGAACCCCAGTCATCAACCTCTGCTCTCTGTAACAGTCCTACTGCACCTCAGTCTCCAAACTCTGCTCTATATAAGATCCTTCTGCAACCCAGTATCCAAACTCTGCTCTCTGTAACAGTCCACCTGCTCCCCAGTCTCCAAACTCTGCTGTCTGTAACAGGCCTCCTGCACCCAAGTCTACAAACTCAGCTCTATGTAACAGGCCTTCAGCACCCCAGTATCCAACCTATTCTCTCTGCGAGGATACTTCTACACCCCAGTCTCCAATATCTGAACTCTAAAACAGTTCTTCTGCACCCCAGTCTCCAACCTCTGCTCTCTTGAAGATCCTTCTGCACCCAGTTTCCAACCTCTGCTCTCTGAAAACAGTCCTTCTGTACCCCAGTCTCCAAACTCTGCTCTCTGTAACAATGCTTCTGCTCATCAGTCTCCAACCCCTGCTCTCTGCAACGGTCTTTCTACACGTCAGTCTCTAACTTCTGTTGTCTGCAATAGTCCTTGTGCACCCCAGTGTGCAACCTCTGCTTTGTGTAAAAGTCCTTCTATACTACAGTCTCCAACTTCTGCTCTTTGTAATGGTCCTCTGCACTGCAGTCTCCGAACTCTGCTTTCTATATCAGTCCTTCTGAACCGCAGTCTCCAAACTCTGCTCTCTGTAACAGTCCTTCTGAACCTCATCTCCAACCTTTTTTCTCTGCAACAGTCCTTCTGCACCTCAGCTTCAACCTCTTCTCTCTACAACAGTCTTTCTGCACCCAAGTCTCCAAACTCTGCTTTCTATATCAGTCCTTCTGCACCGCAGTCTCCAAACTCTGCACTCTGTAACAGTCCTTCTGAACCTCATCTCCAACCTTTTTTCTCTGCAACAGTCCTTCTGCACCTCAGCTTCAACCTCTTCTCTCTACAACAGTCTTTTTGCACCCAAGTCTCCAAACTCTGCTTTCTATAACAGTCCTTCTGTACCCCAGTCTCCAATCTCTGCTCTCTGTAAGATCCATCTGCACCCCAGTGTCAAACCTCTCCTCTCTGTAACAGTTCTTCAGCACCTCAGTCTCCAACCTCTTCTCTCTGTAGAAATCCTTCTTCACGTCAGTCTCCAACCGCTGCTCTCAGCAACGGTCCTTCTGCAACTAAGTCTCAAAACTCCGTTCTCTGCAACAGTTTTTCCTCACCCCAGTCTCAAACCTCTGCATTCTGCAGCAGTCCTTCTGCGCCCCAGTCTCCAACCTCTGCTCTCTGCAACGGTCCTTCTGCACCCCTGTCTCCAAACTCTGTTGTCTCCAACAGTCCTTCTTTGCCTCAGTTTTCTGCACCCCAATCTCCAACCCCTACTCTCTGCAAAAGTCCTTCTGCACCCTAGTCTCCAACCTACTCTCTACAACAGTCCTTCTGCACCCAAGTCTCCAACATCAGATCTCTGCAACAGTCTTTCTCAACCCCAGTCTCCAATCTCTGCTCTCTGTAACAGTTTCTTTGTACTGCAATTTCCAAACTCTTCTCTCTGTAAATGTCTTCTGAACCCCAGTCTCAAACCACTGCTTTTCTATCAGTCCTTCTGCACTCAAGTATCCAACCTCTGCTCTCTGTAACAGGCCATCTGCACCTCAGTCTCCAAATTCTGCTCCCTGCATAGGTCCTTTGGCACCCCAATCCCCATCCTCTGCTCGCTGCTACAGTCCTTTTACACCCAAGTCTCAAACCTCTGCACTCTGCAACAGTCCTTCTGCACCTCAGTCTCCAACATCTGCTCTCTGCAATGGTCTTTTTGCACCTCACTATTCAACATCTATCTCTGTAACAGTCCTTATGCACCTCAGTCTCCATCCTCTGCTCTCTGTAACAGGACTTTTTAACACAAAAGTCTCTGAACTCTGCTCTCTTTAACAGTCCTTCTGCACCCCAATCTCCAACCTCTGCTCTCTGCAGCAGTCCTTCTGCACCTCAGTCTCCAACCTCTGCTCTCTGCTATGGTCCTTTTGCACCCCAGTATCTAAACTCTGTTCTCTGCAACAGTACTTCTGCACCCCAGGCTCCAAACTCTGCCCTCTATAACAGTTCTTCTGTACCGCAGTCTCCAAACTCTGATGTCTGTAACGGTCATTCTGCACCCCAATCTCCAAACTCTACTTTCAATATCAGTTATTCTGCACCACAGTCTCAAACCTCTGCTCTCTGTAACAGTCCTTCTGCACCTCAGTCTTTAACCTCTTCTCTCTGCAACAGTTCTTATGCACCCCAGTCTCCAAAATCTTCTCTCTGCAACACTCCTTCTAAACCCCAGTCTCCTACCTCTTCTCTCTGAAAGGATCCATCTGCATCCCAGTCTCCAACATCTGCTCTCTGCTACAGTCCTTCTGCACCCCAGTCTCTAACCTCTGCTCTCTGAAACATTTCTTCTGAACCCCAGTCTCCTACCTGTGCTCTCTGTATCTGTCCTGCTTCACCCCAGTCTCCAATCTCTGCTCTCTGTAGCAATCCTTCTGCACCTCAGTCTTCAACCTCCAATCTCTTCAAGGATCCTTTTTCACCACAGTCCAACGTCTTCTGCCTCTCTGCCAACAGTCCTTCTGCACCCCAATTTCCAACCTCTGCTCTCTGTAACAGGCCTTATGCACCCACTCTCCAACCTGTGCTCTCTCTACACAATTCTTCTGCACCCCAGTCTCCAAACTCTGCTCTATGTAACAGTCCTCTGCACCCGAGAATCCAACATCTGCTCTCTGCTACATTCCTTCTGAACCTCAGTCTGAAAACTCTGCTCTCTGCAACAATCCTTCTGCACCCCAGTTTCAAACCTTTGCTCTCTGTAACAGACCTTCTGAACCTCAGTCTCCAAAATGCTCTCTGTAAGATCCTTCTGAAACCCAGTCTCGAAACATTGCTATCTGTAAGAGTTATTCTGGACACCAATCTCCAAACTCTGCTCTCTGAAAGAATCTTTCTGCCCCCAGTCTCCAACCTATCCTCTCTGTAACAGTCCTTCTGCATCTCAGTCTTCAACCTCTGCTCACTGTAATTGTGCTTCAGCACCCCAGTCTCCAACTTCTGCTCTCTGTAACAGTCCTTCTGCACCTCAGACTCCAACATCTGCTCTCTGTATTAGTCCTTCTTAGCCTCTGTCGGAAACCTCTTGTCTCTGCAATGATCCTTCTGAACCCCAGTCTCCAAACTGTGCTATCTGTACCAATCCTTCTAGACAGAAGTCTCCAACCTTTTCTCTCTCACAGGTCTTCTGCACCCCAGTCTCCAAAATCTGCTCTCTGTAACAGTCCTTCTGCACACCAGTCTCCAATCTCTGCTTACTGTATCAGTCCACCTGCACCACAATTTCTAAACTCTGGTCTCTGTAATAGTCTTTCTGAATCTCAGTCTAAAAACTCTGCTCTCTGTAACAGTCATTCTGCACCCCAGTCTTCAACATCTGCTCTCTGCAACAGTCCTTTTGCACCAAATCTCCAACCTCTGCCTCTGTAACCCAGTTTCCAAACTCTGCTCTCTGCAACAGTCCTTCTGCACCCCAATTTTAAACTGTGCTCTCCGCAATGGTCCTTCTGCACCTCAGTCTCCATAAACTACTCTCTGTAAATGTACTTTTGAATCCCTTCTCCGAACTCTGCTCTCCGTAATAGGCCTTCTGCAACCCAGTTCCAACCTCTGTTCTCTATAACAATACTCCTGCAACCCAGTCTCAAAATTTTGCTCTCTACAACGATCCTTCTGCACCCCAGTCCGCAAACTCGGCTCTTTGCAACAGTCCTTCTGCACCCCAGTCTCTAACATGTGCTCTCTGCAAAAGTCCTTCTACACCTCAGTCTTAAAACTCTGTTCTCTACAACGATCCTTCTGCACCCCAGTCTCCAAACTCTGCTCTCTGTAACAGTCCTGCTGCACAACTGTCTACAACTATGCTCTCTGTAAGATCCTTGTGCAACCTTGTTTCAAAACTCAGCTCTCTATAGGAGTTCTACTGCACCCCAGTCTCCAACCTCTGCTCTCTGCAATGATTCTTCTGAACCTCAGTCTCGAAACTCTACTCTCTGTACCGGTCCTTCTGCACCCCAGTCTCAAACCTCTGCTGTTTGCAACGATCTTTCTGTACACCAGTTTCCAACGTCTGCTCTCTGCAACAGTCCTTCTGCACCCCAGTCTCCAACCTCTGCTCTCTGCAACGATCCCTGTGCACCCCAATGTCCAATATCTGCTCTATGCAACAGTCCTTCTGCACCCCTGTCTCAAACCTCTGCTCTCTGCAACAGTCCTTCTGCACCTCAGTCTGAAAAGCTGTTCTCTGCAATGATCCTTCTGCACCCCAGTCTCCAAACTCTGCTCTCTGTAATACTCCTGTTTCACCTCAGTCTCGAAACTCTGCTCTCTGTAAGATCCGTCTGCAACCCTGTCTCCAAACTCTGCTCTATGTAAGAGTCCTTCTGCACCCCAGTCTCCAAACTCTGCTCTTTGCAAGAGTCCTTCTAAAACCCAGTCTCCAAACTCTGCTTTCTGCAACAGTCCTTCTGCACCCCAGTCTCCAACTTCTGTTCTCTTTAACAATCCTTCTTCACCTCAGTTACCAAACTCTGATCTCTGCAATGGTCCTTCTGCACCACAGTCTCCGACCTCTGCTAACTGTAACAATCCCTCTGCACCCCAGTCTAAAAACTCTGCTCTCTACAACAATCCTTTTGCACCCCAGTTTCCAAACTCTGCTCTCTGCAAAAGTCCTTCTGCACCCCAGTCTCAAACATCTGCTCCCTGCAACACTCTTTCTGCTCCTCTGTCTGACAACTCTGCTCTCTGCAACGATCATTTTGCACCCCAGTCTTCAAACTCTGCTTTATGTAACAGTCTTTTGGCACCTCAGTCTCCAACCTCTTCTTTCTGTAAGATCCTTCTGCACCCCAGTCACCAAACTCTGCTCTCTGTAATATTCCTTCTGCTCCCCAGTCTCCAACCTCTGCTCTCTGAAACACTTTTTCTGTCCCGCAGTCTCCAACCTCTTCTCTGTGTAGTGGTTCTTCTTCACCCCAGTCTCCAAACTCTGATCTCTGTAACAATCCTTCTTCACCCCAGTCTCCAACCTCTGCTGTCTTCAACGATCCTTTTGCAGCCCAGTCTCCAACCTCTGCTCTCTGCATAAGTCTTTCTGTACCCCAGTCTCCAACATCTGCTCTCAGCAACAGTCCTACTGAACCTAAGTCTGAAACCTCTGCTCTCTACAACGATCCTTGTGCACCCCAGTCTCCCAACTCTGCTTTTTGTAACAGTCCTACTGCACCTCAGTCTCCAAAATCTACTCTCTGTAACAGTGCTTCTGAACAGAAGCCTCCAACAACTGATCTCTGTAAGATCCTTCTAAACCCAAGTTTCCAAGTCTGCTCTCTGTAACATTTCTTATCCTACCCTGACTCCAACCTCTGCTCTCTGTAACAGTCCATCTGCTGCCCAGTCTT
This sequence comes from Ictidomys tridecemlineatus, assembly GCF_052094955.1. NCBI lineage: Eukaryota > Metazoa > Chordata > Mammalia > Rodentia > Sciuridae > Ictidomys > Ictidomys tridecemlineatus. Next base: position 25,981 of record NW_027522671.1, read on the forward strand.
CAACCTCTGCTCTCTGTAACAGTCCTTCTGTACCTCAGTCTCCAACCTCTGCTCTCAGTAACGGTCGTTCTGAACCCCAGTCTTCAACCTCTCCTTTCTGTATCATTCCTTCTGCACCACAGTTTCCAACATCTGCTCCCTGCAACATTCCTTCTGCACCTCAGTCTCCATCCTCTGCTCTCTGCGACAGTTCTTCTGCACCCCAGTCTCCAACCTCTGCTCTCTGCAACAGTTCGTCTGCACCCCAGTATCCAAGGTCTGCACTCTGAAACAGTCCTTCTCCACACCAGTCTCCAACCTCTGCTCTCTGTAACAGTCCTCCTGTAGTGCAGTCTCCAAAATCTTCACTCTGTAAGGGTTCTTCTGCTCCCCAGTCTTAAACCTCTGCTTTCTGTATCAGTCGTTCTGCACCAAAGTCTCAAACTTCTTTATCTGCAACAATCCTTCTACACCGCAGTCTCCAAACTCTGCTATCTGCTACAGTCTTTCTGAACCCCAGGCTCCATTCTCTGCTCTCTGTAACAATCCTTCTGCAGCTCAGTCTCCAATATCTGCTCTTTCTAAGATTTTTCTGCAACACAGTTTGTAAATTCTGCCCTCTGTAACAGTCCTTCTGCACCCATTCTCCAACCTCTGTTCTCTGTAAGATTCCTTATGGACGCTGGTCTCAAAACTCTGCTCACTACAACGATCCTTCTGCACCCCAGTCTCCATCCTCTGCTCTCTACAACCCTCCTTCTGCACCCCAGTCTCCAATATCTGCTCTCCGCAAAAGTCCTTCTGCACCAAAGTCTCCAACCTCTGCCTCTGTAACAGTCCTACTGCAACACAGTCTTCAACCTGTACTCTCTGCAACAGTCCTTCTTCACCCAAATCTCAAACCTGTGCTCTCCGCAACAGTCCTGCTACACCCCACGTCCAGCCTCTGCTCTCTGCAGCAGTCCCTCTGAGACCAAGTCTCCAACGTCTGCTCTCTGTAACAATTCTTCTGCACCAAAGTCTCCGACCTCTGCTCTCTGCAATGGTCCTTCTGCACCTCGGGCTCTACTCTCTGTAAAAGTACTTCTGAACCCCTTCTCCAAACCCTGCTCTTTGTAACAGGCCTTCTACACCCCAGTCTCCGAACCTTTTCTCTATATCGATCCTTCTGCACCCCAGTCTCCAACCTCTGCTCTCTTTACCAGTTCTTCAGCACCCCAGTCTCCAAACTCTGCTCTCTGCAACATATCTTCTGCACCCAAGTCTCCTAACTCTGTTCCCTCAAACAGTCCTTCTATACCACAGTCTCCAACCTCTGCTATCTGCAACAGTCCTTCTGCACCCCAGTCTCCAAAATCTGCTCTCTGTAACAATCCTTCTGCACCTCAGTCTCCAACATCTAATCTCTGTAACAGTCGTTGTGCACCTCAGTCTCCAAACTCTGCTCTGTGTAAGATCTTTAGGCAACCAGTCTCCAAACGCTTCTCTCTGTATCTTTAGGCACCCTTTCTCCAAACCTTTTTCTCTGTAACAAGCATTCTGCACCCCAGTCTCAAAACTGTGCTCTCTACAACGATCCTTTTTCACCCCAGTCCCCAACGTCTGCTCTTTGCAACAGTCCTTCTGCACACAAGTCTCCAACAACTGCTCTTTGCAACAGTCCTTCTGCACCTCAGTCTGAAAATTCTGTGCTCTGAAATTATCCTTCTGCACTAAAGTCTTTAAACACTACTCTCTGTAATCGTCTCTCTGCTTCCTAGTCTCCAACCTCTGCTCTCTGTAACAGGACCTCAGCAAGTCAGTCTCCAATGTCTGCTCTCTGCAACAGTCCTTCTGCACCCCATTCTTCAACCTCTGCTCTCTAGAACAGTCCTTCTGCACCCTACTTACCAACATCTGCTCTCTGCAACAGTCCTTCTTCACACCAGTCTCCAACATCTGCTCTCTGCAACAGTTCTTCTGCACCTCAGTCTGAAAACTCTGCTCTCTGCAACGACACTTCTGCACCACAGTCTCCTACCTCTGCTCTGTGTAACAGTCTTTCTACACCTCAGTCTCCCAAATCTGCTATCTGTAAGATCCTTCTGACACCCAGTCTCTAAACTCTGCTCTCTGTAACAGTCCTTCTGCACCCCAGTCTCCAATCTCTGCTCTGTGTAACAGTCTTCTGCACCCCAGTTTCTAAAATCTGCTCTCTGCAACAGTCCTTCTGCACCCCAGTCTCAAAACTCTGCTCTCTGCAATGATCCTACTGCACCCTAGTCTCCAACCTCTGATCTCTACAAGAGTTCTTCTGCACCTCAGTCCCCAACTTCTGCTCTCTGTAAGATTCTTCTTCACCCCTGTCTCTAAGCTCTACTACTTTCAACCATCCTTCTGCACACAAGTCTCCAAACTCTACTCTATGTAACAGGACTTCTGCACCTCAGTCTCTAATCACTGCTCTCTGCAACAGTTCTTCTTCACCACAGTCTCCAAACTCTGGTCTCTGATAGATTCTTCTGCACTCCAGATTCTAAACTTTGTTCTCTGTAACATTCCTTCTCTTCCCCAGTCTTTATTCTCTGCTTTGTGAAAGTGTCCTGCAGCACCTTAGTCTCCAACCTCTGTTCTCTGCAATAGTCTTTCTGCTCCCAGTCTCCAACCTCTGCTCTCTATAACAGTCCTTCTGTACTGCAGTCTCCAAACACTGCTCTCTGTAACTTGCCTTCTGCACCCCAGTCTCCAAATACTGCTTTCTGTATCAGTCCTTCTGAACCTCAGTCTCATACCTCTGCTCTCTGTATCTATCCTTCTGTACTTCATGCTCCAACCTGTGCTCTCTGTATCATTCCTTCTGCACAGTCTCCAAACTCTGCTCTCTGTAACAGTTTTTCTATACCGCAGTCTCCAAACTCTGGTCTCTGTAACGATCCTTCTGCACCCCAATTTTCAACCTGTACTTTCTGTAACAGTTCTTCTGCACATCAGTCTAATACCTCTGCTCTCTACACGATCCTTCTGAACCACAGTTTCAAAACATTGCTCTATGTAACAGTCCACCGGCACCTCAAACTTCACCCTCTCCTCTCTATAACAGGCCTTCTGCACGACACTCTCCAAAGTCTTCTCTCTGTAGCAGGCCTTCTGCACCCCAGTCTCCAAAATCGGCTCTCTGCAATGATTCTAGTGCACCCCAGTCTCCAACCTCTGATCTCTGCAACAGTCCTTCTGAACTACAGTCTCCAAATTCTACTCTCTGTAAGATCCTTCTGCACCCCTGTATCCAACCGCTGCTCTCTGTAACAGTCCTTCTGCATCCAAGTCTCCAACCTCGGCTCTCTGTAGGAGGACTTCGACACATCAGTCTCTAAACTCTGCTCTCTGCAACAGTCCTTCTGCAGCATATTCTCCAACCGCTGCTCTCTACAACAGTCCTTCTGCACCCTAGATACCAACCTCTGCTCTCTGCGACAGTCCTTTTGCAACCCAGTCTCCAACATCTGCTCTCTTCAACAGTCCTTCTGCATCTCAGTCTGTAAGCTCTGCTCTCTGCAATGACTCTTCTGCACCCCAGTCTCAACCTCTGCTCTCTGTAACAGTCCTTCTTCTCCTCAGTCTTCCAACTCTGCTCTCTGTAAGATCCTTCTGCAACCCAGCCTTTAAACTTTGCACTCTGTAACAGTCGTTCTGCACAACAGTCTTTAAACTCTGCTCTCTGTAACAGGACTTCTGCACTCCAGACTCCAACATCTTCTCTCTTCAATGATTCTTCTTCACCCCAGTCTCCAACATCTGCTCTCTGCAACAGTCCTTTGCACCCCAGTCTCTAAACTCTGCTCTCTGTAAGATCCATCTGAACCCCAGTCTCCAACCTCTGCTCGCTGTAACTGTCCTTCTTCACCCCAGTCATCAAACTCTGCTCTCTGCAACAGTCCTTCTGAACCCCAGTCTCCAACATCTGCTCTCTGCAACAGTACTTCTACACCCCAGTCTCCAAACTCTGCTCTCTGCAACGATCCTTCTGGACCCCAGTCTCCAACGTCTGCTATCTGCAACAGTCCTTCTGCACCACAGTCTCCAACCTCTACTCTCTGTAATATCCTTCTGCACTCCAGTTTCCAGACTCTGCTCTTTGTAACATTATTTCTCCACCCCAGTCTCCAACCTCTGTCCTCTGAAACAGTACTTCTGCTCCCAAGACTCCAAGATCTGCTCTCTGCAACAGTCCTTCTGTACCGCAGTCTCCAACCTGTGTTCTTCGTAAGGGTCCTTCTACACACCAGTCTCCAAGCTCTGCTTTCTGTATCAGTTTGTCTCAACCCCAGTCTGTAACCTCTGTTCTCTGTATCTAACCGTGTGCACCTCAGTCTCCAACCTGTGCTCTATGTAAGAATCCTTCTGCACCCAAGTCTCCAACCTCTGCTCTCGGTAACAGTTCTATACCGCAGTCTCAAACCTCTGCTCTCTGTAACAGTACTTCTGCACCCCAATTTCCAAACTCTGCTTCCTGTAACAGTCATTCTGCACCTGAGTCTCCGAACTCTTCTATGTGTAACAGTCCTTCTACACCTCAGTTTCCAACGTCTGCTCTTTGTAACCATCCTTCTTGACCTCAGTCTGAAACCTCTGCTCTCTGCACGATCCTTCTGCACTCCAGTCTCAAACCACTGCTCTCTGTAAAAGTCCACCTGCACCCCAGTCTTCAACCTCTGTTCTCTGTAAGATCCTTCAGCAACCCAGTCTCCAAACTCTGCTCTCGATAACAGTCCTTCTGCACCCCAGTCTCCAAACTCTCCTCTCTGCAACAGTCCTTCTGCACCCCAGTCTCGAACGTCTGCTCTCTGCAACAGTCCTTCTGAACCTCAGTCTGAAAACTCTACTCCCTTAAACCACCCTTCTGCACGCCAGTCTCCTAATTCTGCTCTCTGTAACAGTCCTTATGCAACTCATTCTCCCAACTCTGCTCTCTGTAAGATCCTTCTACAACCCAGTCTTTAAACTCTGCACTCTTTAACAGTTTTTCTGCACAACAGTCTCCAAACTCTGCTCTCTGTAACAGGACTTCTGCAACCCAGTCTCCAACCTCTGCCTTCTCTATCAGTCCTTCTGCACTCAAGTCTCCAACCTCTGCTCTCTGTAACAGTCTTTCTGCACCTATGTCTCCAACGTCTGCTCTCTGCAACAGTCCTTTGGCACCCCAATCTCCAAACTCTGGTATCTGCAAAAGTCCTTCTACACCCTAGTCTTTAAACTCTACACTCTGCAACAGTCCTTCTGCACCTCGGTCTCCAACCTCTTCTCTTTGCAAAGGTCTTTCTGCACCTCTGTCTTTAACCTCTGCTCTCTGTAACAGTCCTTCTGCACCCCAGTCTCCAAAATCTGCTCTCTGTAACAGTCCTTTGGCACCACAGTCTCCAATGTCTGCCCTCTGCAATGGTCCCTGTGCACCCCAATCTCCAACCTTTTTCTTTACAACAGTTCTTCTGTACGGCAGTATCTAACCTCTGCTCTCTGTAATGGTCCTTCTGCACCCCAGTCTCCAAAATCTGCTTTCTGTATCAGTCCTTCTGCACCACAGTCTCCAACCTCTGCTCTCTGCAACAGTCCTTCTTCACCTCAGTATCCAACATCTGCTCTGCAACAGTCCTTCTCAACCACCGTCTCAAACATCTGCTCTGTGTAACAGTCCTTCTGTACTGCAGTCTCCAAACTCTGCTCTCTGTAACGGTCTTTCCGCACCCCAGTTTACAAACTCTGCTCTCTGTGACATTCCTTCTCCAACCCAGTCTCCAACATCTGCTTACTGCAACAGTCTTTCTGCATTTTAGTCTCCAAACTCTGCTCCCTGTATCAGCCTTTCTGCACCTCAGTCTCCAACCTCTGCTCTCTGCAACAGTCCTTCTACACCCCAGTTGCCAACCTCTGCTCTCCGGAAGGATCCTTCTGCACCCCAGTCCCCAACGTCTGCTCTCTGCAACAGTTTTTCTGCACCCTAATCTCCAACCTCTGCTCTATGTAAGATCCTTCTGCAACCCCGTCTTCGAACTCTGCTCTCTGTAACAGTCCTTCTGTACCACAGTCTCCAAACTCTGCTCCCTGTAACGGTCTTTCTGCACCCCAGTCTCCAAACACTGCTTTCTGTATCAGAGCTTCTGCACCACAGTCTCCAATGTCTGCTCTCTGCTACAGTCTTACTGAACCCCAGTCTTCATCATCTAAACTCTGCAACAGTCTTTCTGCACCCCAGTCTCCAACCTCTGCTCTCTGTAAAAGTCCTTATGTACTGCAGACTCCAACCTCTGCTCTCTGTAATGGTCCTTCTGTACCCCAGTCTCCAAACTCTGCTTTCTCTATCATTCCTTCTGCACCCCTGTCTCAATCCTCTGCTCTCTGTAACAGTCTTTAACTTCTGCTCTCTTCAATAGTCCTTCTGCACCCAAATCTCCAACTTCTGCTCTATTCAACAGTCCTTCTGCACCTCAATATCCAAACTCTGTTCTCTGTAACAATCCTTCTGCTCCCCAGTCTCCAAATTCTGCTCTCTGCAAAGGTCCTTCTTCACCCCACTCACCAAACTCTGTTCGCTGTAATATGCTTCTTTACCCCAGTGTCCAAACTCTACTCTCAGTAACAGTTCTTCACTGCAGTCTCCAAACTCTGCTCTCTGCAACAGTCCTTCAGCACCTCAGTCTCCAAACTCTGCTTTCTGTATAATGCTTCTGCACCCCAGTCTACAACCTCTGCTCTCTATAATAGTCCTTCTACTACCTAGTCTCCATAATCTGCTCTGCAACAGTTCTTCTGCACCCCAGTCTCCAATCTCTGCTCTCTGTAACAGTCCTAATTCACCTCAGTCTTCAAACTCTGCTCTCTGAAAAAGGCCTTCTACTCCCCATTCTCCAACCTCTGCTCTCTGCAACGATCCCTCTGCACCCCAGTCTCCAATCTCTTCTCGCTGCAACAGTCCTTGTGCACCCCAATCTCCAACATCTGCTCTCTTAAACAGTTCTTATGTACCTCAGTCTGAAAATTTGCTCTCTGCAATAATCCTTCTTCACCCGAGTCTCCAACCTCTGCTCTCTGAAACAGTCCTTCTGTACCTCAGTCTCCAACTTCTGCTCTGTATCTGTCCTGCACCCCTATCTCCCACATCTGCTCTCTGTAGCTGTCCTTCTTCACCTCATTCTTCAACCTCTGCTCTGTGTAACAGTCCTTCTGTATCTCAGTCTGGAAACTCTGCTGACTGCAATGATCTTTCTGCACCCCAGTCTCCAACCTCTGTTCTCTGCAACGATCCTTCTGAAACTCTGTCTCCAACCTCTGGTCTCGAAAGATCTTTCTGCACCCCAGTTTCCAAAATCTGCTCTCTGTAATATTCCTTCTCCACGCCAGTCTCCAACCTCTGCTTTCTGCAACGGTCCTGCTGCACCCCAGTCTCCAACCTCTGTACTTTGCAACAGTCCTTCTGCTCCCCAGTCTCCAACCTTGCTCTCTGTAATAGTCCTTCTGTACGACAGTCTCCAAACTCTGCGCTCTGTAAAGGTCTTTTTGCATGCCAGTTTCCAACCTCTGCTTTAATTATCCGTCCATCTGAACCTCAGTCTCCAACCTCTGCTCTCTGCAAAAGTCTTTCTGTACCCCATTCTCTAACTTCTGCTCTCTGCAACAGTCCTTCTGAACAACAGTCTCCAACATCTGCTCTCTGAGAAAGTCTTTGTGTACCCTAGTCTTCAAACTCAGCTCTCTGCAACAGTCCTTCTGTACTGCAGTCTCCAACATCTGCTTTCTGCAAAAGTCCTTCTGAACCTCAGTCTCAAAACTCTGCTCTCTGTAAGATACTTTTAAACGCAGTCTAAAAAACTTTGCTCTCTGTAAAAGTTCTTCTGCACCCCAGTCTCCAAACTCTTCTCTCTGCAACAATTCTTCTCCATCCCTGTCTCCAACCTCTGCTCTCTCCAACAGTTTTTCTGCACCCCAGTCTCTAAAATCTGCTCTCTTTAACAGTCCTTCCTGCAATCTAGTGTCCAACATCTGCTCTCTGTAAGAGTCCTTCTGCACCCCAGTCTTCACACTCTGCTTTCTGTATCAGTCCTTCTGCACCCCAGTCTCCAACCGCTGCTCTCTGCAACAGTCTTTCTGCACCCTAGTTAGTAACATCTGATCTCAGCAACAGTCCTTCTGCACCCCATACTTCAACCACTGCTCTCTGTAAAAGACATTCTGTACTGCAGTCCAACCTCTGCTCTCTGTAACCTTCTTTCTTCACCACAAACTCTTATCTCTTCTTTCTCTATCAGTCCTTCTGAAACCCAGTCTTTAACCTCTGCTCATTGCAATGATCCTACTGCACCCCAGTCTCCAACCTCTGATCTCTACAACAGTACTTCTGCACCTCAGTCTCCGACCTCTGCTCTCTGCAACAGTTCTTCTGCACCCCAGTCTCCAAACTCTGCTCTCTGCAGCATTCCACAGGCACCCTAGTTACCAACATCTGCTCTCTTTTACACTCCTTATGCACCCAGTTTCCAACCTCTGCTCTCTGTCACAGTCCTCCTGTACTGCAGAATCCAACCTCTTCTCTCAATAAAAGTCTTTCTACACCCCAGACTCAAATCTCTGCATTCTGTGTCAGTCTTTCCGCACCCCAGTCTCCAACCTCTGCTCTCTATAACAGTCCTTCTGCACCCCAGTCTCCAACCCCTGCTCTCTGTAACGATCCTTCTGCACCTCAGTCTCCTACATCTGCTCTCTGTAAAACCCTACTACACCCCAGTCTCCAAACTGTGCTCTCTGTAACAGTCCTTCTGCAGAATAGTTTCCAAACTTTGCTCTCTGTAACAGGAATTTTGCAACCTAGTCTCGAAACTCTGCTCTCTGTAACAGGCCTTCAAAACCCCAGTCTCCGACCTCTTCTCTCTGCAATGATTTTTCTCCACCCCTGTCGCCAACCTCTTCTCTCGGCAACAGTCCTTCTGCACCATAGTCATCAATCTCTGCTCTCTGTAAGATCTTTATGCACTCCAATATCCTACCTCTGCTCTCTGTAACAGTCCTGCTGCACCTCAGTCTCACAAGTCTGCTCTCTCTAAGATCCTTCTGCAACTTAGTCTTTAAACTCTGCACTCTGTAACAGTCCTGCTACACAACAGTCTCCAAACTCGGCTCTTTGTAACAGGACTTCTGCAACGCAGTCTCCAACCTCTGCTTTCTGTAACAGGCCTTCTGCACCCCAGTCTCCAAACTCTTCACTCTGCAACAATTCTTCTCCACCCCAGTCTCAAACATCTGATCTCTGCCACAGTACTTTTGCACCCCAGTCTCCAAACTCTGCTCTCTGTAAGATCCATCTGAACCCCAGTCTCTAACCTCTGCTCTCTGCAACAGTCCTTCTGCACACCAGTCTCCAACATCTGCTCTCTGAAACAGTCCTTCTGCAAGTCAGTCTGAAAACTCTGCTCTCTGCAATGATCCTTTTGCACCTTAGCCTCCTACCTCTGCTCTCTGTAAGACCCTTCTGCAACCCAGTCTCCAAACTCAACTCTCTGTAACAGTCCTTCTGCACAAAACTTTCCAAACTCAGCTCTCTATAACAGGAATTCTGCAACCCAGTCTCGAAGCTATGCTCTTTGTAACAGTCCTTCTGCACCCCAGTCTCAAACCTCTGCTCTCTGTAACAATCCTTCTGCACCCCAGTCTTCTACTACTGCTCTCTTTAATATTCCTTCTGCACCTCAATCTCCAAACTCTGCTCTCTGCAAAGGTCCTTCTGCACACCTGTCTCCAACCTCTGCTCTCTGCGACAGTCCTTCTGCACCCCAGTCTCCAAACTCTTCTCTCTCAACAATTCTTCTCCATCCCAGTCTCCAACCTCTGCTCTCTTCAACAGTCCTTCTGCAACCCAGTCTCCAACCTCTGCTTTCCGTATCAGTCCTTATGCACCCCAGCCTTCAACCTCTGCTCTCTGCAACAGTCTTTCTGCACCCTAGTTAGCAACATCTGATCTCTGCAACAATCATTCGGCACCCCAGATTCCAACCACTGCTCTCTGTAAAAGACATTCTGTACTGCAGTCCAACCTCTGCTCTCTGTAATCTTATTTCTTCACAACAAACTCCAATCTCTGCTTTCTCTATCAGTCCTTCTGCACCCCAGTCTCCAAACTCTGCTCTCTGTAAGAGTCCTACTGCACATCAGTCTCCAACCTCTTCTCTCTGTAAGATCCTACTGCACCCCAGTATCCAAACTCTGCTCTGTCTATCATGCCATCTCTACCCCAGTCTCCAACCTATGCTTTCTGCAATGGTCGAGCTGCACCCCAGTCTCAAACCTCTGTCCTCTGTAACAGTTTTTCTGCTCCCCAGTCTCCAACCTCTGTTCTCTGTTACAGTCCTTCTGAACCGCAGTCTCAAAACTCTGCTTTCTGTAAGATTCTTCTGAAAACCAGTCTCCAAACTCTGCTTTCTGTAACAGTACTTCTGAACCAGACTCCAAACTCTGCTCTCTGTAACAGTCCTTCTGCACCCAACTCTCCAAACTCTGCTCTCTGTAACATTCCTTTGGCACCCCCAGTCTCCACCCTCTGCTCTCTGTAATGATCCTTCTGCACCCAAGTCTCCAACGTCTGATCTCTGCAACAATCTTTCTTCACCGCATTCTCCAAACTTTTTTCACTGGAAGATTCTTCTACACCCCAGTTTCCAAACTCTTCTCTCGGTAACATTCCTTCTGCACCACAGTCTCTGACATCTACTCTCTGCAATGGTCCCTATGCACCCCAGTCTCCAACCTTGTTCTCTACAACAGTTCTGTACCGCAGTCTTCAACCTCTGTTCTCTGAAAGGTTTTTTCTGCACCGCATTCTCCAAACTTTGCTCTCTGTAACAGTCTTTCTGCACTTCACTCTGCAACCTCTGCTCTCTACAACAGTCCTTCTGCACCCCACTCTCAAAAATCTGCTTTCTGCAAAAGTCCTTTTCCATCCCAGTCTCCAACTTCTGCTCTCTGTTACCTTCTTTCTGTACTTCAGTCTTTAACCTCTGCTCTCTGTAACGGTCTTTCTGCACCTCAGTCTTCAAACTTTGCTTTCTGTATCAGTCCTTCTGCACCCCAGTCTCTAAACTCTGCTCTCTGTAACATTCCTTCTGCACCTCAGACTCCAAACTCTGCTCTCTGCAACAGTCCTACTGCGCCCCAATCTCCAACCTCTGCTCTCGGCATCAGTCCTTCTGCACCTCAGTAACCAAACTCTGCTCTCTGTATTATCGTTCTGACACCCAGTCTCCAACCTCTGCTATCTGCACTGGTTCTTCTGCACTCCACTCTCCAAACTCTATTCTCCACAACAGATATTCTGCACCCCAGTCTCCAAATTTTGCCCCCTGTAACAGTTCTTCTGTACCACAGTATCCAACCTCTGTTCTCTGTAAGGGTCCTTCTGCACCTTGGTCTGCAAACTCTGCTCTCTGCAACAGTCCTCCTGCACCCCAGTCTTCAACCTCTGCTCGCTGCAACAGTCCTTCTGCAGCCAAGTCTCCGAAATCTGCTCTCTGCAATATTCTTTTTCCACCCCAATCTCCAACCTCTGCTCTCTATAACCGTCCTTCTGTACTGCTGTCTCCAGTCTCTAATCTCTGTAAAAGTCCTTCTGCACCCCAGTCTCCAAAGTCTGCTTTCTGTATCAGTCCTTCTGCACCCCAGTCTCTAAACTATGCTCTCTATAACAGTCCTTCTGCACCTCAGACTCCAACTTCTGCTCTCTGCAACAGTCAGTCCTACTGCGGCCCAATCTCCAACCTCTGCTCTCTGCAACAGTCCTTCTGCACCTCAGTGTTAAAACTCTCCTCTTTGTATATTACTTCTGAAATTCAGTCTCCAACCTCTGCTATATGCAATGGTCCTTCTGCACCCCAGTCTCCAACCTCTGTTCTCTACAACAGTTATTCTGCACCCCAGTCTTCAAACTCTGCTCTGTGTAACAGTCCTTCTGTACCACAGTCTCCAACCTCTGTTCTCTACAACAGTTACTCTGCACCCCAGTCTCCAACCTCTGCTTTCAGTATCAGTTTTTTAGCACCACATTCTCCAAACTCTGCTCTCTGTAACAGTCTTTCTGCACCTCAGTCTGTAACCTTTGTTCTCTGCAATAGTCTTTCTGCACCCCAGTCTACAATCTCTGTTCTTTTCAACAGTTCTTCTGCACCCCAGTCTCTAACATCTGCTGTCTGCAACAGTCCTTCTCCGCCTCATTCTCAAACTTTGCTCTCTGCAACAGTCCTTCTGCTCTCCAGTCACCAAGCTCTGCTTTCTGTATCAGTCCTTCTGCACCCCAGTATCCAACCTCTGCTCTCTATAACAGTTTTTCTGCACCTCAGTCTCTATAACAGTTCTTCTGCACCTCAGTCTCAAACCTCAGGCTCTCTTAAACAGTCCTTCTACACATCAGTCTGAAACCTCTGCTCTCAGCAACGATCCTTCTGCACCTCAGTCTCCAACCGCTGCTCTCTGTAACAGTCCTTCTGTACCTCAGTCTCCAAACTCTGCTCTCTGTAAGATTCTTTTGCAACCCAGTCTCTAAACTCTGCTCACTGTAACTGTCCTTCTGCACCTCAGTCTCCAAACTCTGCTCTCTATAATATCGTTCTGCACACCAGTCTCCAAACTGTGATATCTGTGACAGGCCTTCTGCACCCCAGTCTCCAACCTCTGCTCTCTGTAAAACTCCTTCTGCACTCCAGTTTCCCCCCTGTGATCTCTGTAACAATTCGTCTGTACATCAGTCGCCATCCTCTGCTCTATACAACGTTCCTTCTGTTCCTGAGTCTCAAAACACTACTCAATGTAAAAGTCCTTCCGCACCTCAGTCTCCAAACTCTGCTCTCGGTAAGATCCTTCTGCAACCAATTCTCCAAACTCTGCTCTCTGTAACAGTTCTTCTGCACCTAAATCTCAAAAGTCTGCTCTCTGTAACAGGCCTTCCGCAACACAGTCTTATAACTCTGCTCTCTTTAATAGGAGTTCTGGCCCAAAGTCTCCAACCTCTGCTCTCTGCATCGATCCTTCTGCACCCCAGGATCCAACATCTGCTCCTCTGCAACAATCCTTCTGCACCACAGTCTCAAACCTCTGCTCTTGTAACACTTCTTCTGAAACTCTGTTTTCAAAATGATCTCTGTAAGATCCTTCTGCAACCCAGTCTCGAAACTGTGCTATCTGTAAAAGTCCCTCTGCACCCCAGTCTCCAACCTCTGCTCTCTGCAACAGTCCTTCTGCACCCAGTCTCTAACCTCTACACTCTGTAAGATCCTTCTGCACCACAGTCTTTAACCTCTTCTCTCTGTATCAGTCCTTGTGCACCCAGGTCTCCAAACTCTGCTCTCTGCAATATTTCATCTGCACCCGAGTCTCCAACCTGTGCTCTCTGTAACAATCCTTCTGGACCCCAGATTCCAACATCTGCTCTCTGCAATGATTCGTCTTCCACCCAGTCTCCAAACTCTGCTCTCTGTAAAAGTCCTTTTGAATCGCAGTCTCAAACCTCTTCTCTTTTTAACGGTCCATCTGCTCCCCAATTGCCAACCTCTACTTTCTGTAACAGTCCTTCTACACCCCAGTCTCCAAACTCTTCTCTCTGCAATGATCCTTCTGCACCTCAGTCTCCTAACTCTTCTCTCTGTAAAAGTCCTTCTGCACCTCAGTCTCCATTTTTTGCTCTCTGTAATAGTCCTTCTGAACCCCAGTCTCCAAACTCTGCTCTTTGTAACAGTCCTTCTATACCGCAGTCTCCAACCTCTACTCTCTATAACGGTCCTTCTGCACCCCAATTGCCAACCACTGCTTTCTGAAACAGTTCTTATGAACCTCATACTCCAACCTCTGCTCTCTGTAACAGACCTTCTAAGCCTCAGTCTGAAACCTCTGCTGTCTGCAACAATCCTTCTAAACCCCAGTCTCCAAACTGTGCTATCTGTAACAATATTTCGGCACCCCAGTCTCCAACATCTGCTCTATGTAACAGGTCTTCTGCAACTCAGTCACCAAAGTCTGCTCTGTGTAACAAGCCTTCTGCACCCCAGTCTTCAACCTCTTCTCTCTGCAACAGTCCTTCTGCACCCCAGTCTCCAACGTCTTCTCTATGTAAGATTCTTCTGCACCCTGTTTTCCAAACTTTGCTCTCTGTAACAGTAATTCTGCACCTCAGTCTCCAACCTCATCCCTCTGCAAAGGCCCTTCTGCACCCCAGTATCCAACCTCTGTTCTCTATAAGAGTCCATCTGTACAGCATTCTTTAACCTCTGCTCTCTGTAAGGGTCTTTCTGCAACCCAGACTCAAATCTCTGCTTTCTGTATCAGTTTTTCTGCACCACAGTCTCCAAATTCTGCTCTCTCTAAGAGTCCTTCTGCACCTCAGTCTCCAACCTCTGCTCTCAGCAACAGTCCTTCTGCACCCCAGTCTCAAACCTCTTCTCTCTGCTACAGTCCTTCTGGACCGTAGTCTCCAACTTCTGCTATCTGCAACATATTTTCTGCACCCAGTCTTTAAACTGTTCTCTCTGTAACTATCCTACTGCACCCAGGTCGCCAAACTCTGCTCTCTGTAGCGATCCTTCTGCACCTCAGTCTCCAACCTCTGATGTCTGCAACGATCCTTCTGCACCACAGTCTCAAACGTCTGTTTTCTGTAAAAGTGCTTCTGACCCCAGTCTCCAGCCTCTGCTCTCTGTAACATCCTTCTGCACACCAGTTTCCAAACTCTTCTCTAGGTGACATTCCTTCTGCACCCCAGTCTCCACACTCTGCTCTTTGTAACAGTTCTTCTGTACCACAGTCTCCAATCAATCTCTGCTCACTGCAACATTTCTTCTGCACCCCAGTCTCCAAACTGTGCTCTCTGTAACTGTCTTTCTGACCCCAGTCTCCAACCTCTGCTCTCTGTAACGATCCTTCTGCACCTCAGTCTGCAAACTCTGCTCTCTCTAACGATCCTTCTGCACCTCAGTTTCCAACCTCTGCTCTCTGCAACGATCTCTCTGCACCCCAGTTTCCAACCTCTGCTCTCTGTAATGATCCTTCTGCACCTCAGTCTGCAACCTCTGCTCTCTGCAACGATCCTTCTGCACTTCAGTTTCCAACCTCTGCTCTCTGCAACGATCCCTCTGCACCTCAGTTTCAAACCTCTGCTCTCTGTAACAGTCCTTCTACACTTCAGTCTCCAACCTCTCCTATCTGTGCCAATCCTTCTTCACCTCAGTCTCTAAGCTCTGATCACTTTAACAGTCTTTCTGAACCTCAGTCTCCAATCTCTGCTCTCTGCAACAGTCCATCTGCACCCCAGTCTCCAAACTTTGCTCTCTGTAACAGTTCTTATGCACCCAATCTCGAACCTCTGCTCTCTGTAACAATCCTTCTGCACCTCAGTCTCCAACGTCTGCCCTCTGTAGCAGTCCTTCTGCACCCTAGTTTGCAAAATCTGCTCTCTACAATGGTCCTTCTGCGCCAAAGTCTCCAAACTCTGCTCTTTCTAACAGTCCTTCTGTACCGCAGTCTCCAAACTCTTCTCTCTATAACTGTCCTTCTGCATCCCAATTGCCAAACTCTGCTTTCTGTAACAGTCCTTCTGCACCTCAGATTCCAACCTCTGCTCTCTGTAACAGTTCTTCTAAGCCTCAGACTGAAACCTCTGCTCTCTGCAACGATCCTTCTGCACCCAAGTCTCCAAAATGTGCTTTCTGTAACAATCCTTCTGCACCCTAGTCTCCAACCTCTGCTCTCTATAACCTTACTTCTGCACCCCAGATTCCAACATCTGCTCTCTGCAATAGTCCTTCTTCTACCCAGCCTCCAAACTCTGCTCTCTGTAAAAGTCCTTTAGTATTGAAGTCTCCAAACTCTTCTCTTTGTAAGGGTCCATCTGCTCCCCAATTGCCAACCTCTGCTTTCTGTAACAGTCCTTCTACACCCCAGTCTCCACACTCTTCTCTCTGCAACGATCCTTCTGCACCTCAGTCTCCTAATTCTGCTCTCTGTAAAAGTCCTTCTGCACCTCAGTCTCCATTCTTTGCTCTCTGTAATGGTCCTTCTAAACCCCAGTCTCCAAACTCTGCTCTTTGTAACATTCCTTCTATACCGCAGTCTCCAACCTCTACTCTCTATAACGGTCCTTCTGCACCCCAATTGCCAACCTCTGCTTTCTGAAACAGTTCTTATGAATCTGAGACTCCAACCTCTGCTCTTTGTAACAGACCTTCTAAGCCTCAGTCTGAAACCTCTGCTTTCTGCAACAATCCTTCTAAACCCCAGTCTCCAAACTGTGCTATCTGTAACAATCCTTCTGCACCCCAGTCTCCAACATCTGCTCTCTGTAAGATCTTTCAGGAACTCAGTCTCCAAACTCTGCTCTCTATAAGAGTCCTTCTGCACCCCAGTATCCAACCTCTCCTCTCTGTAACAGGCCTTCTGCACCATTGTCTCAAAAGTCTGCTCTCTGTAGCAGGCCTTCTGCAACCCAGTCTCCAACCTCTGCTCTCTGCAACGATCCTTCTGCACCCCAGTCTTCAACTTATGCTCTCTGCAATGATCCTAATCCACCCCAGTCTCCAACCTCTGATTACTGCAACAGTCCTTCTGCAACTAAGTCTCCAAATTCTGCTCTCTGTAAGATCCTTCTGCACCCCTGTCTCCATGCTCGGCTAATTTCAACAATCCTTCTGCACCCCAGTGTCCAACCTCTGCTCTATGTAACAAAATTTTGCACCTCAGTCTCCAACCTCTGCTCTCTGCTACAGTCCTTCTCCACCCCAGTCTTTAAATTCTGCTCTCTCTAAAATTTCTTCTGTACCTCAGTCTCTGAACTCTGCTCTCTGCAACATTTCTTCTGCAGCCCAGTCTCCATCCTCTGCTCTCTGCAACAGTCTTTCTTCACCCCGGTCTTCAACTTCTGCTCTCTGCAACAGTCCTTCTGCACCCCAGTCTCCAAACTCTGCTCTCTACAACAATCCTTCTGCACGTCAGTCTCTAAAATCTGTTCTCTGCAACGGTCCTTCTGCACCTCAGTCTCTAACCTCTACTCTCTGTAACAGTCCTTCTGCACTTCACTCTCCAACATCTGCTCTCTGTCGGATCCTTCTAAAACTCAGTCTCAAACCTCTGCTCTCTGTATCTATTCTTCTGCACCTCAGTCTCCAACCTCTACTCTCTGTAACAGTCCATTTGCACCTCAGTCTGACACCTCTTCTCTCTGCACGATCCTTCTGCACCCCAGTCTCCAAACACTGCTCTCTGTAACAGTCCACCTGCACCTCAGTCTCCAACCTCTCCGCTCTGTAACAAGCTTCTGCAAGGCAGTCTCCAAACTCTTCTTTCTGTAGCAGGCCTTCTGCACCCCAGTCTCCAAAATCTGCTCTCTGCAATGATCCAACTGTACCCCACTCTCCAACTTCTGATCTCTGCAACAGTCCTTCTGCAAATCACTTTATTACCTCTGCTCTCTCTAACAGTCCTTCTGCACCTCAGTCTCCCAACTCTGCTCTTTGTAAGATCCTTTTGCAACCAAGTCTTTAAACTCTGCACTCTGTAAGAGTACTTCTGCACAACAGTATTAAACCTCTTCTCTCTGCAACGATTCTTCTCCACCCCAGTCTCCAACATCTGCTTTCTGCAACAGTCTTGCCGCACAAGAGTCTCCAAACTCTTCTCGCTGTAACAGTCCTTCTTCACCCCACTCTCCAAATTCTGCTCTCTGCAACGATCATTCTGGACCCCAGTCTCCAATGTCTGCTCTCTGCAACAGTTCTTCTTCACCACAGTCTCCAACCTCTGCTCCCTGTAAGATCTATCTGCCCTTCAGTCTTCAAACTATGCTCTCTGTAACATTTTTTCTCCACCCCAGTCTCCAACCTCTGTCCTCTGCAACAGTTTTTCTGCTCCCTAGTCTCGAACATCTGCTCTCTGTAACAGTCCTTCTGTACCGCAGTCTCCAACCTCTGTTCTTTGTAACGGTCCTTCTATACCCCAGTCTCCAAACTCTGATTTCTGCATCATTCTGTCTGAACCCCATCTCCAACGTCTGTTTTCTGTATCTATCCTTCTGCACCTCAGTCTCCAACCTGTGCTCTATGTAAGAGTCATTCTGCACCCCAATCTCCAACATCTGTTCTGGATAACAGTCCTATACCACAGTCTCCAACATCTGCTCTCTGTAAAAGTCCTTCTGCACCTCAATTTCAAAACTCTAATTCCTGTAACAGTCCTTCTGCACCTGAGTTTCCAAATTCTGCTCTCTGTAACAGTCATTCTACACCCCAGTCTCCAAACTCTGCTTTCTGTATCAGTCTTTCTGAACCCCAGTCTCCAACCTCTGTTCTCTGTATCTATCCTTCTGCACCTCACTCTCCAACCTCTTCTCTATGCAACAGTCCTTCTATACTGCAGTCTTCAAACTCTGCTCTCTGTAAAGGTCTTTCTGCAGCACATACTCCAAACTCTGCTTTCTGTATCAATTCTTCTGCACCCTAGTCTCCAAATTCTGCTCACTCTAAGAGTCTTTCTGCACCTCAGTATCCAACCTCTGATAACTGTAACAGTTCGTCTCTACTCCAGTCTCCAAACTCTGCTCTCTGCAACAGTCCTTCTGCACCCCAGTCTCCAACGTCTTCTCTCTGCAACATTCCTTCTGAACCCCAGTCTGCAAACTCTGCTCTCTGTAACAATCGTTCTGCCCTCAGTCTCCAACCTCTGCTCTATGTAACAAGAATTTTGAACGTCAGTCTCCAACCTCTGTTCTCAGCAACAGTCCTTCTGCACTCCAGTCTCCAAACTCTGCTCTCTGCAAAAGTCCTTCTGCACCCCAGTCTCCAACCTCTGCTCTCTGCAAAAGTCCTTCTCCACCCCAGTCTCCAACCTCTGCTCTCTTCAACAGTCCTTCTGCACCAAAGTATCAAACCTCTGCTCTCTGTAAGATCCTTCTGCACTCCAGTATCCAAACTCTGCTCTCTGTAACATTCCTTCTCCACCCCATTCTTTAACCTCTGCTTTCTGCAAATGTCCTGCAACACCCCAGTCTCCAACCTCTGTCCTCTGCAACAGTCCTTCAGCTCCCCAGTCTCCAACCTCTGCTCTCTGCAACAGTCCTTCTGCACCCAGTCTCCAAACTCTGCTCTCTATAACAATCCTTCTGCACCTCAGTCTCCAAACTCTGTTCTCTGCAACTGTCCTTCTGCACTTCATTCTCCAACCTCCACTCTTTGTAACAGTCCTTCTGCACTTCACTCTCCAACCTCTCCTCTCTGCAACAGTCCTTCTGCACCCCAGTTTCCAAACTATGCTCTCTGTAACAATTCTTATGTACTGCAGTCTCCAACCTCTGCTCTCGGTAACGGTCCTTCTGCACACCAGTCTGCAAACTCTGCTCTCTGTAACATTCCTTCTGCCCCTCAGTCTCCAACTTCTGCTCTATGTAACAAAAATTTTGCACATCAGTCTCCAACCTCTGCATTCCACAACAGTCCTTCTGCACCCTAGTCTACAACCTCTGATCTCTGCAAAAGTCCTTCTCCACCCCAGTCTTCAACCTCTGCTCTCTTCATCAGTCCTTCTGCACCAAAGTATCAAACCTCTGCTCTCTGTAAGATCCTTCTGCCCTCCAGTATCCAAACTCTGCTCTCTGTAACATTCCTTCTCCACCGCATTCTTTAACCTCTGCTTTCTGCAAATGTCCTGCAACACCCCAGTCTCCAACCTCTGTCCTCTGCAACAGTCCTTCAGCTCCCCAGTCTCCAACCTATGCTCTCTGCAACAGTCCTTCTGCACCCAGTCTCCAAACTCTGCTCTCTATAACAATCCTTCTG
Organism: Ictidomys tridecemlineatus; assembly: GCF_052094955.1. Classification (NCBI taxonomy): domain Eukaryota; kingdom Metazoa; phylum Chordata; class Mammalia; order Rodentia; family Sciuridae; genus Ictidomys; species Ictidomys tridecemlineatus. Next base: position 45,783 of record NW_027522671.1, read on the forward strand.
CACCTCAGTCTCCAAACTCTGTTCTCTGCAACTGTCCTTCTGCACCTCAGTTTCCAACATCTACTTTCTGTAACAGTCCTTCTGCACTTCACTCTCCAAACTCTGCTCTCTGCAACAGTTTTTCTGCATCCCAGTCTCCAACCTCTGCTCTCTGTAACAATCCTTATGTACCGCAGTCTGCAACCTCTGCTCTCGGTAACGGTCCTTCTGCACTCCAGTCTCCAAACTCTGCTTTCTGTATCTGTCCTTCTGAACCCCAGTCTCAAACCTCTGCTCTCTGTATCTATCGTTATGCACCTCAGTCTCCAACCTCGGCTATCTGTTACAGTTTTTCTATACCGCAGTCTCCAAACTCTGGTCGTTCTTATGGTCCTTTTGCACCTCAATTTCCAACCACTTCTCTCTGTAACAGTCCTTCTGCACCTCAGTCTCCAAACTCTGCTCTCTGTAACAGTCATTCTGCACCTTAGTCTGACACCTCTGCTCTCTGAACGATCCTTCTGCACCCCAGTCTCCAACCACTGCTCTCTGTAACAGTCCACTTGCACCTCAGTCTCCAACCTCTGCTCTCTGTAAGATCTTTTAGGAACTCAGTCTCCAAACTCTGCTCTCTATAACAGTCTTTCTGCACCCCAGTATCCAACCTCTCCTCTCTGTAACAGGCCTTCTGTACGAGAGTCTCAAAAGTCTGCTCTCTGTAGCAGGCCTTCTGCACCCCAGTCTCCAAACTCTGCTCTCTGCAACGATCCTTCTGCACCCCAGTCTCCAACTTATGCTCTTTGCAATGATCCTACTGCACCCCAGTCTCCAACCTCTGATTACTGCAACAGTCCTTCTGCAACTAAGTCTCAAAATTCTGCTCTCTGTAAGATCCTTCTGCACCCCTGTCTCCAAGCTCTGCTTATTTCAACGATCCTTTTGCACCCCAGTGTCCAACCTCTGCTCTATGTAACAAGATTTTGCACCTCAGACTCCAACCTCTGCTCTCTGCAACAGTCCTTCTCCACCCCAGTCTTCAACTTCTGCTCTCTCTAAGAGTCCTTCTGCACCTCAGTCTCTAACCTCTGCTCTCTGCAACATTTCTTCTGCAGCCCAGTCTCCATCCTCTGCTCTCTGCAACAGTCCTTCTTCAACCCAGTCTCAAAACTCTGCTCTCTGCAACAGTCCTTCTGCACCCCAGTCTCCAAACTCTGCTCTCTACAACAATTCTTCTGCACCTCAGTCTCCAAAATCTGTTCTCTGCAACGGTCGTTCTGCACCTCAGTCTCTAACCTCTACTCTCTGTAACAGTCCTTTTGCACTTCACTCTCCAACATCTGCTCTCCGTAGGATCCTTCTTAAACTCAGTCTCAAAACTCTGCTCTCTGTATCTATCTTTCTGCACCTAAGTCTATAACCTATGCTCTCTGTAACAGTCCATCTGCACCTCAGTCTGACACCTCTGCTCTCTGAACGATCCTTCTGCACCCCAGTCTCCAAGAACTGCTCTCTGTAACAGTCCACCTGTTCCTCAGTCTCCAACCTCTACTCTCTGTAAGATCCTTAAGGAACTCAGTCTCGAAACTCTGCTCTCTATAACAGTCCTTCTGCACCCCAGTCTCCAACCTCTCCTCTCTGTAACAGGCCTTATGCACGCCAGTCTCCAAACTCTCCTCTATGTAGCAGGCCTTCTGCACCCCAGTCTTCAACCTTTGCTCTCTGCAACGATCCTTCTGCACCCCAGTCTCCAACCTCTGCTCTCTGCAATGATCCTACTGCACCCAGTCTCCAACCTCTGATTTTCTCAACAGTCCTTTTGCAACTCTGTCTCCAACTTCTGCTCTCTGTAAGATCCTTCTGCACCTCTGTCTCCAAGCTCTGCTTATTGCAACGATCAATCTGCACCCCAATGTCCAACCTCTGCTCTATGTAACAAAATTTTGCACCTCAGTTTCCAAGCTCTGCTCTCTGCAACAGTCTTTTTGCACCCCAGTCTCCAACTACTGCTCTCTCTAAGAGTCCTTCTGCAACTCAGTCTCCAACATCTACTCTCTGCAACATTCCTTCTGTAGCCCAGTCTTCATCCTCTGCTCTCTGCAACAGTCCTTCTTAACCCCAGTCTCCAACCTCTGCTCTCTGAAATAATCCTTCTGCACCCCAGTCTCCGAACTATGCTCTCTGTAACAATCCTTCTGCACCTCAGTCTCCAAACTCTGTTCTCTGCAATGGTCCTTCTGCACCTCAGTCTCCAACCTCTACTCTCTGTAACAGTCCTTCTGCACTTCACTCTCCAACCTCTGCTCTCTATAGGATCCTTCTAAAACCCAGTATCAAACCTCTGCTCTCTGTATCTATTTTTCTGCCCCTCAGTCTCAAACCTCTGCTCTCTGTTACAGTTTTTCTATACCACAGTCTCCAAACTCTGGTCTCTGTTATGGTCTTTCTTCACCCCAGTTTCCAACCACTTCTTTCTGTAACAGTTCTTCTGCACCTCAGTCTCCAAACTCTGCTTTCTCTAACAGTCCTTCTACACCTCAGTCTCCAATCTCTGCTCTCTGTAACAGTCCTTCTGCACCTCCGTCTGACACCTCTGCTCTCTGCACGATTCTTCTTCACCCCAGTCTCCAAACACTGTTCTCTATAACAGTCCTTCTGAACACCAGTCTCAAAACTCTGCTCTCTTTATCTATCCTTCTGCACCTCAGTCTCAAACCTGTGCTCTATGTAACATTCCTTCTACACCCCAGTCTCCAACCTCTGCTCTCTGTAACAGTTTTTCTATACCGCAGTCTCCAAACTCTGGTCTTTGTAACGGTCCTTCTGCACCCCAACTTCCAACCTCTGCTTTCTGTAACAGTCTTTTTGCACATCAGTCTCCAAACTCTGCTCTATTTAAAAGTACTTCTAAACCTCAATCTCCAACCTCTGCTCTCTGTAACAATTCTTTAACATCTACTCTCTGCAACATTTTTTTCTGCAGCCCAGTCTTCATCATCTGCTCTCTGCAACAGTCCTTCTTCACCCCAGTCTCCAACCTCTGCTCTCTACAACAGCCCTTCTGCACCCCAGTATCCAAACTCTACTCTCTGTAACAATCCTTCTGCACCTCAGTCTCCAAACTCTGTTCTCTGCAACGGTCCTTCTGCACCTCAGTCTCCAACCTCTACTCTCTGTAACAGTCCTTCTGCACTTCACTCTCCAATCTCTGCTCACTGTATGATCCTTCTCAAACCCAGTCTCAAACCTTTGCTTTCTGTATCTATTATTCTGCCCCTCAGTCTCCAACCTCTGCTCTCTGTTACAGTTTTTCTATACCGCAGTCTCCAAATTCTGTTCTCTATTACGGTCCTTCTGCACCCAAATTTCCAACCACTTCTTTCTGTAACAGTCTTTCTGCACCTCAGTCTCCAAACTCTGCTCTCTGTAACAGTCCTTCTACACCTCAGTCTCCAACCTCTGCTCTCTGTAACAGTCCTTCTGCACCTCAGTCTGACACCTCTGCTCTCTGCACGATTCTTTTTCACCCCAGTCTCCAAACACTGTTCTCTATAACAGTCCTTCTGAACACCAGTCTCAAAACTCTGCTCTCTGTATCTATCCTTCTGCACCTAAGTCTCCAACCTGTACTCTCTGTAACGTTCCTTCTACACTCGAGTCTCCAACCTCTGTAACAGTTTTTCTATACCGCAGTCTCCAAACTCTGGTCTTTGTAACTGTCTTTCAGCACCCCAATTTCCAACTTCTGCTTTCTGTAACAATCCTTCTGCACATCAGTCTCAAAACTCTGCTCTATATAACAGTACTTCTACACCTAAGTCTTCAAACTTTGCTTTCTGTAACAGTCCTTCTGCACCTCAGTCTGACACCTCTCTTCTCTGCATTGTCCAAATGCACCTCAGTCTCTAACCACTGCTCTTTGTAACAGTCCAACTGCACCTCAGTCTCCAACCTCTTCTCTCCGTAAGGTCCTTCAGCAACCCAGTCTCCAAACTCTTCTCTCTATAACAGTCCTTCTGCACCCCAGTCTCCAACCTCTCCTCTCTGTAACAGGCCTTCTGGACGCCAGTCTCCCAACTCTGCTCTCTGTAGCAGGCCTTCTGCACCCCAGTCTCCATAATGTGCTCTCTGCAACGATCCTTCTGCATCCCAGTCTTCAACTTCTTATCTCTGCAACAGTCCATCTGCACCTAAGTCTCCTTATTCTGCTCTGTGTAAGATGCTTCTGCACACCTGTATTTAACCTCTGCTCTCTGTAACAGTCCTTCTGCACCCGAGTCTCCAAACTCTGCTCTCTGTAACAGGACTTTTCCACCCTAGTCTAAAATCTTTGCTATCTACAACAGTCCTTCTGCACACTAGTTACCAACATCTGCTCTCTGCAACAGTCTTTCTGCACCAGTCTTAAAACTTTGCTCTCTGCAACGACCCTTCTGCACCTCAGTCTCAAAACTCTGCTCTTCTTACCTGGCCTTCTGCACAACAGTCTCCTATTTCTGCTCTGTGTAACAGGACTTCTGCAACCCAGTCTCCAAACTCTGCTCTTTGTAACAGGCTTTCTGCACCCCAGTCTCCCACCTCTTCTCTCTGAAATGATTTTTCTCCACCCAAGTCTCCAAAATCTGCTGTCTGCAACAGTCGTTTTGAACACCAGTCTCCAACCTATGCTCTCTGTAAGAGTCTTTCTACACCGAAATCTACAAACTCTGCTCTTTTTAACAATCTTTCAGCACATCAGTCTCCAACTTCTTTTATCTGTAACAGTCCTTCTGCAACCCAGTCTCTGAAATCTGCTCTCTGCAACATTTCTTCTGCATCCCAGTCTTCAACATCTTCTCTCTGCAACACTCCTTCTGCACCCCAGTCTCCAAACTCTGCTCTCTGCAACGATCCTTTTGGACCTCAGTTTCCAATCTCTGCTCTCAGTAACAGTCCTTCTGCACCACAGTCCTCAACCTCTGTCCTCTATAAGATCCTTCTGCACTCTAGTTTTCAAACTCTGCTTTCTATAACATTCTTTCTCCACACCAGTTATTTACGTCAGCTATCTGCAACAGTCCTTCTGCTCCCCAGTCCCCAAGATCTGTTCTCTGTAACAATCCTTCTGTTTCGCAGTCTCCGACCTCTACTCTTTGTAAAAGTTCTTCTACACCCCAGTCTTTAACCTCTGCTTTCTGTATCAGTCTGCCTGAACCCAAGTCTTCAAAATCGGTTCTCTGTATCTATCCTTTGCACCTCAGTCTCCAACCTATGCTCTATGTAAACGTCCTTCTGCACTCCAGTCATCAACCTCTGCTCTAGGTAACAATCCTATACCGCAGTCTCCAAACACTGCTCTCTGTAACGGTGTTTCTGCACATTAATTTCCAAACTCTCCTTCCTGTAACAGTTTTTCTGCCCCTGAGTCTCCAAACACTGCTCTCTGTAACAGTCCCTCTACACCCCAGTCTCCAATCACTGCTCTCTGTAAAAGTCCACCTGTACCTCAGTCTGAAACCTCTGCTCTCCACGATTCTTCAGCACCCCAGTCTCCAACCACTGCTCTCTGTAACAGTCCACCTGCAGCTCAGTCTTTAACCTCTGCTCTCCGTAAGATCCTTCAGCAACTCAGTCTCCAAAAACTGCTCTCTGTAACAGTCCTTCTGCACCCCAGTCTCAAACCTCTCCTCTCTGTAACAGGCCTTCTGCACAAATGTCTCCAAACTCTGCTCTATGCAACGATCATTCTGCACGCCTGTCTCCAACCTCTGCTCTCTCCAATGATCCTACTAAACCCCAGTCTCCAACCTCTCATCTCTGAAACAGTCCTTCTGCACCTCAGTCTTCAACCTCTGCTCTCTGTAATAGGCCTTCTGCACCCCAGTCTCCAACCTCTTCTCTCTGCAACGATTCTTCTCCACCCAATTTCTCGAAAATCTGCTCTCTGGAACTGTCCTTTGCACCCAGTCTTCAAACTCTCTGTAACATCCATCTGAACCACAGTCTCCAACCTCTGCTCTCTGTAACAGTCCTTCTGCACCCCAGTCCTCCAACCCCTCCACTCTGTAACAATCCCTCTGCACCCCAGTCTCTAAAATGTGCTCTGTTCAACAGTACTTTTTAACCCCAGTCTCCAACATCTGCTCTCTGCAACAGTCCTTCTGCACCCAAGTCTCCAAATCTGCTCTCTGCAACGAACCTTCTGGACCCCAGTCTCCAACGTCTGCGCTCTGCAACAGTCCTTCTACAATACAGTCTCCAACATCTGCTCTCTGTAAGATCTTTCTGCACTCCAGTTTTCAAACTCTGCTCTCTGTAAAATTTCTTCTCCACCCCAGTCTCAAACCTCTGTCTTCTGCAATAGTCCTTCTGCTCCCCAGTTTCCGAGATCTGCTCTCTGTCACAGACCTTATGTACCACAGTTTCCAAACTCTACTCTCTGTAACGGTCCTTCTGCAACCCAGTCTCCAACATCTGCTTTTTGAATCAGTCCTTCTGAATCCCAGTCTCCAACCTCTGCTCTTTGTATCTATCCTTCTGCACCTCAGTCTTCAACCTGTGTGTTCTGTAACAGTCCTTCTGCACCCCAGTCTCAAACCTCTGCTCTCTGTAACAGTCCTTCTATACCACAGTCTCCAACCTCTGCTTTCTGTAACAACTCTCCTGCACGTCAGTCTCTAAACTCTGCTCTCTGTAACAGTCCTTCCACACCTCAGTCTGAAACCTCTGCTCTACTTGATTCTTCTGCACCCCAGTCTCAAACCCTGCTCTCTGTAACAGTTTTTCTGCACCCCAGTCTCCAACCTCTCCTCTCTGTAACAGGGCTTCTGCACACCAGTCTCGAAACTCTGCTCTCTATAACAGGCCTTCTGCCCGCCAGTCTCCATACTCTGCTCTCTGTAGCAGGCCTTCTGCACCAAAGTCTCATAACTCTGCTCTCTGCAATGATCCTTCTGCATCCCAATCTCCAACCTCTGCTCTCTGCAATGATCCTTCTGCACCACTGTCTCCAAGCTCTGCTATTTGCAACGATCCTTCTGCACCCAAGTCTACAAACTCTGTTCTATGTAACAGGACTTCTGCACCTCAGTCTCCAACATCTCCTCTCTGCAACAGTCCTTCTTCACCCCAGTCTCTAAATTCTGCTCTCTGCAACAGTCCTTCTGTACTGCATTCTCCGAACTCTACTCTCTGTAACATTCTTTTTTCACCCAATACTAGAGTCTCTGCTTTCTGTATCAGTCCTTCTGCAGCCCAGTCTCTAAATTCTGCTTTAAGTGTCCTTCTGCACCTTAGTCTCCAACCTCTGCTCTCTGCAACAGTCCTTTTGCACCCGAGTCTCCAACCTCTGCTCTCTGCAACAGTCCTTCTGCACCCCAGTCTCAAAGTCTGCTCTCTGTAACAATCCTTCTACACCTCAGTCTGCAAACTCTGTTCTCTGCAACGGTCCTTCTGCACCCCAGTCTCCAACATCTGCTCTCTGCAACAGTCCTTCACACCCCAGTCTCCAATATCTGGTCTCTGCAACAGTCCTTCTGCACCACAGTCTGAAAACTCTGCTGTCTGAAACGAACCTCCTGCACCCCAGTCTCCTACCTCTGCTGTCTGTTACATTCCTTCTGCACCTCAGTCTCCATCATCTCCTCTCTGTAATATCCATGTGAACACCAGTCTCCAACATCTGCTCTCTTTAACAGTCCTTCTGCACCTCAGTCTCCACCCTCTGCTCTCTGCAAAAGCTTTCTTCACCCCAGTCTGCAAACTATGTTCTCTGCAACGATCTTTCTGGACCCCAGTCTCCAACGTCTGCTCTCTGCAAGTCCTTCTGCACCACAGTCTCAAACCTAAGCTCTCTGTAAGATCTTTCTGCACTCCAGTTTTCAAACTCTGCTGTTTCTAACATTCCTTCTCCACCCCAGTCTCCAAACTCTGCTTTCTGCAAGGGTCCTGCGGCACCCTAGTCTCCAAACTCTGTCCTCTGCAACAGTCCTTCTGCTCCCCAGTCTCCAATATCTGCTGTCTGTAACAGTCCTTCTGTACCGCATTCACCAAACTCTGCTCTCTGTAACGGTCCTTCTTCACCCCATTCTCCAACCTCTGCTTTCTGTATCAGTTCCTCTGAACCCCAGTCTCCAACTTCTGCTCTCTGTGTCTATCCTTCTTCACCTCAGTCTCAAAACTGTAACAGTCCTTCTTCACCCAAGTCTCCCAACTCTGCTCTCTGTAACAGTCCTTCTATACCATAGTCTCCAACCTCTGCTCTCTGTAACGGTCCTTCTGCACCCCAATTTCCAACCTCTGCTTTCTGTAACAGTCTTTCAGCACCTCAGTCTCCAAACTTTTCTCTCCGTAACAGTCCTTCTACACCTAAATCTCCAACATCTGCTTTCTGTAACAGTACTTTTGCATCTCAGTCTGAAACCTCTCCTCTCCACGATCCTTCTGCACCCCAGTCTCCAACCACTTCTCTCTATAACAGTCCACCTGCACCTTAGTCTCCAACCTCTGCTCTCTGTAAGATTCTTCAGCAACCCTTTCTTCAAAATCTGCTTTCTGTACCAGTCCTTCTGCACCCCAGTCTCCAACCTCTCCTCTCTGTAACAGGCCTTGTGCACGCCAGTCTCCAAATCTGCTCTCTTTAGTGGGCCTTATGCACGCAAGTCTTCAACATCTGCTCTCTGTTAGGATCCTTCTACACCCCAGTCTTTAACCTCTGCTCTCTGCAATGATCCTACTGCACCCCAGTCTCCAACCTCTGATTTATTCAACAGCCCTTCTGCACCTCAGTCTCCAAATTCTGCTCTCTGTAAGATTCTTCTGCACCGCTGTCTCCAACCTCTTCTCTCTGTATAATTCCTTCTTCACCCTAGTATTCAACCTCTGCTTTCTGTATCAGTTTTTCTGAACCCCAGTCTCCAACCTCTGCTCTCTGTGTCTATTCTTCTTCACCTCAGTCTCCAACATGTGCTTTCTGTATCAGTCCTTCTGCACCCAAATCTTCCACATTTGCTCTCTGTAACATTCCTTCTATACCTTAGTCTCCAAACTCTGCTCTCTGTGTCGGTCATTCTGCACCCTCATTTCCAACCTCTGCTTTCTGTAACAGTCCTTCTACACCTCAATCTCCAACCTCTGCTCTCTGTAATAGTACTTCTGCACCTCAGTCTGAAACCTCTCCTCTCCACGATCCTTCTGCACCCCAGACTACAACCACTGCTCTCTGTATCAGTCCACCTGCACCTTAGTCTCCAACCTCTGCTCTCTGTAAGATCCTTCAGCAACCCTTTCTTCAAAATCTGCTCTCTGTACCAGTGCTTCTGCACTCCAGTCTTCAACCTCTCCTCTCTGTAACAGGCATTCTGCACGCCCGACTCCAAATCTGCTCTCTTTAGTAGGCCTTCTGCACGCAAGTTTCCAAACTCTGCTCTCAGCAATGATCCTTCTGCACCCCAATCTTTAACCTCTGCTCTCTGCAATGATCCTACTGCACCCCAGTCTCCAACCTATAATATTTGCATCAGTCCTTGTGCACTTCAGTCTCCAAATTCTGCTCTCTGTAAGATCCTTCTGCACCGCTGTCTCCAACCTCTACTCTCTGTAACAGTCCTTCTTTACCCCAGTCTCCAACCTGTGCTCTCCGTAACAGTTCTTCTGCACCCCAGTCTCCAAAATCTGCTCTCTCTAACAGTCCTTAGGAACCCTAGTTACCAACATAAGCTCTCTTTTACAGTCCTTCTCCACCCCAGTCTCTAACCTCTGCTATGTGTAACAGTCCTCCTGTACTGCAGAATCCAACCTCTGCTCTCTGTAAGGGTCTTTCTGCACCGCAGACTCCAATCTCTTCTTTCTGTATCAGTCCTTTTGCAACCCAGTCTTCCACCTCTGCTCTCTATAACAGTCCTTGTGCACCCCGATCTCCAAAGTCAGCTATCTGCAACAGTCCTTCTGCACCCCAGTCTCCAACCTCTGCTCTCTGTAACAATTCTTCTGCACCTCAGTCTCCAAACTCTGTACTCTGCAACGTTACTTCTGCACCTCAGTCTCCAACATCTACTCTCTGTAACAGACTTTCTGCACCTGATTCTTCAACCTCTGCTCTCTGTAGGATCCTTCTCCAACCCAGTCTCCAAACTCTGCTCTCTGTAACAGTCCTTCTTCACCCCAGTCTCCAACCTCTGCTCTCTGAAACAGTCCTTCTGCACACCAGTCTCCAACATCTGCTCTCTGCAACAGTCCTTCAGCAACTCAGTCTAAAAATTCTGCTCTCTGCAAAGATCCTTCTGCACTTCAGTCTCCTACCTCTGCTCTCTGTAAGACCCTTCTGAAACCCAGTCTCCAAACTCTGCTCTCTGTAACAGTCCTTCTGCAGAATAGTTTTCAACCTCTGCTCTCTGTAACCATCCTTCTCCACCCCAGTCTCCAACTCTGCTCTCTCCAAGGATTTTTCTGTACCACAATCTCCAACCTCTGCTCTCTGCAACAGTCCTTCTGCACACCAGGCTCTAACATCTGTTCTCTGCAACAGTCCTTCAGCAACTAAGTCTAAAAACTCTGCTCTCTGCAATGATCCTTCTGCACCTCAGTCTCCTACCTCTGCTCTCTGTAAGACCCTTCTGCAACCCAGTCTCCAAACTCAGCTCTCTGTAACAGTCCTTCTGCAGAATAGTTTCCAACTTCTGCTCTCTTTAACAGGAATTTTGCAACCCAGTCTGGAACCTCTGTTCTCTGTAACAGGCCTTCAGAACCCCAGTATCCAACCTCTTTTCTCTGCAATGATTTTTCTCCACCCCAGTCTCCAACCTCTGCTCTCGGCAACAGTCCTTCTGCACCCTACTCACCAACCTCTGCTCTCTTCAAGATCCTTATGCACTCAAGTCTCCAACACTTCTCTCTGCAACGATTCTTCTCCATCCCAGTCTCCAACATCTGCTCTCTGAAACTGTTTTTTTGTACACTTCTCTCCAAACTCTGCTCTCTGTAAGATCCATCTGAACCCCAGTCTCCAAACTCTGCTCTCTGTAACAGTCCTTCTGCACACTAGTCTCCAAACTCTGCTCTATGTAACTGTCCTTCTGCACCTCAGTCTCCAAACTCTGCTCTCTGTAACAGTCCATCTGCAACTCAGTCTCTAAAATCTGCTCTCTGCCACGATCCTTCTGGACCCCAGTCGTCTACTTCTGCTCTCTGCAACAGTCCTCCTGCACCACAGTCTCCAGACTCAGCTCTCTGTAAGATTCTTCTGCACTCCAGTTTTCAAACTCTGCTCTCTGTAACATTCCTTCTCCACCCCACTCCCCAACTTCTGTCCTCTGCAACAGTCCTGCTGCTCCCCAGGCTCCTAGATCTGCTCTGTGTAACAGTCCTTCTGTACCGCAGTCTCCAAACTCTGCTCTTTGTAACGGTCCTTCTACACCACAATTTCCAACCTCTGCTTTCAGTAATAGTACTTCTGCACCTCAGTCTCAAACCTGTGCTCTCTGTAACATTCCTTCTGCACCTCAGTCTCCAACCTCTGCTCTCTGCATTGGTACCTCTGCACCCCAGTCGCCAACCTTATTCTCTACAACAGTACTTCTGTACTGCAGTCTCCCACCTCTGTTCTCTGAAGGGTCCTTTTGCAACCCATTCTGCCACCTCTACTTTCTATATCAGTCCTTCTGCACCACAGTCTCCAAACTCTGCTCTCTGTAACCGTAATTCTGCAATTCGCTCTGCAACTTCTGCTCTCTGAAACAGTCCTTCTGCAACCAGTCTTCAAACTCTGCTCTCTGCAAGAGTCCTACTGCACCCCAGTCTCCATCCTCTGCTCTCTGCAACAGTCCTTCTCTACCCCAGTCTCCAACCTTTGCTCTCTTTAACAGTCTTTCTGTACTGCAATCTCCAAACTCTGCTCTCGGTAAGAGTCCTTCTGCACCCCAGTCTCCAAACTCTGCTTTCTGTATCAGTCCTTCTGCACCCCAGTCTCTAACCTGTACTCTCTGTAATAGTCTTTCTGCACCTCAGACTCCATCGTCTGCTCTCCGCTACAGTCCTTAAGCGCCCCAATCTTTAACCTCTTCTCTCTGCCACAGTCCTTCTTCAGCTCAGATCAAAACTATGCTCTCTGTAAGATCCTTCTGAATCCCAGTCTCCAACCTCTACTTCCTGCAATGGTCCTTCTGTTAACCAGTCTCCAAACTCTGTTTTCTACAACAGTCATACTGCACTCCAGTCTTCAACGTCTGCTCTCTGTAAGAGTCTTTCAGTATTCAACCTCTGTTCTCTGTAAGGGTCCATCTGCACCCCAATCTTAAACCTCTGCTTTCGATATCAGTCCTTCTGCTCTGCAGTCTCCAAACACTGCTCTCTCCAACGATCCTTCTGCACCTCAGTCTCAAACCTCTGCTCTCTCTAACAGCCCTTCTGTACCTCATTCTCCAAGCTCTGCTCTCTGTAAGATTCTTTTGCAACCCAGTCTCCGAACTCTGATCTCTGTAACTGTCCTTCTGCACCAGAGTCTCCAAGAACTGCTCTCGGTAACAGGCCTTCTTGACCCCAGTCTTCAAACTCTGCTGTATGTAACAGGCCTTTTGCGCTCAGTCTCCAAACTCTTCTCTCTTCAATGATCCTTCTCCATCCGAGTCTCCAAACTCTGCTCTCAGCAACAGTCCTTTTGCACCCCAGTCTTCAACCTAAGCTCCCTGTAAAATCCTTCTGCACACCTGTCTCCAACCTCTACTCTCTGTAACACTCCTCTGCACACCAGTCTCCAACTTCTGCTCTCTGTAAGGGTCCTTCTGCACCTCAGTTTCCAACTTCTGCTCTTTTCAACACTCCTTCTGCACCCCAGTCTCCTAAATTTGCTCTCTAAAACAGTTTTTCTGCACCTCATCTTTAACCTGTGCTCTCTGCAAAAGTCCTTCTGCACCACAGTCTCCAACGTCTGCTCTCTCTAACAATCCTTCTGAAACCCAGTCTCCAAACTCTGCTCTCTGCAATGATCCTTCTGCACCCCAGTCTCAAAAGTCTGCTCTGTGTTACAGTCTTTCTGCACCCCAGTCTTCAAACTCTGCTTTCTGTAACCATTTTCTGCATCTCAGTCTCCATCCTCTGCTCTATGCAACACTTCTTCTTCAACCAAGTCTCCAACGTCTGCTGTCTGAAAAAGTCCTTCTACACCCTAGTCTCCAACCTCTGCTCTCTGTAACAGTCCTTCTACACCACATTCTCCATACTCTGCTCACCCCACGAATACTTCTGCACCCCAGTCTCCATCCTCTGCTCTCTGCAGCTTTCCTTTTGCACCCCAGTCTCCAGCATCTGCTCTCTGCAACAGTCCTTCTCCACCCCAGTCTCGAAACTCTGCTCTCTGTAACAGTCCTTCTGGACCCCAATCTCCAACCTCTACCCTCTGCAACAGTCCTTCTACACCCCAGTCTCCACCCTCTGCTCTAAGCAAAAGTTTTTCTGCACTCCAGTCTCCAACCTCTTCTCTCTGTAACTATCCTTCTTCACCTCAGTCTCCAACCTCTACTATTTTCAAGGGTCCTTCTCACCTCAGTCTCCAACTTCTACTCTCTGTAACAGTGCTTCTGCACCTCAGTTTCCAAACTCTGCTCTTTGTAAGATCTTTCCGAACCCCAGTCTCCAACATCTGCTCGCTGAAACAGTCCTTGTGCAATCCAGTCTCCAACATCTGCTCTCTGCAACAGTATTTCTATACCTCAGTTTGAAAAATCTGCTCTCTTCAACCATTCCTCTGTACCCAAGTCTCCAAACTGTGCTCTCTGTAACAGTCTTTCTGTACCTCTGTCTCCTACCTCTGCTCTCTGTAAGACCATTCTGAAACCCAGTCTGCAAACTCTGCTCTCTGTAACAGTCCTTCTGCACCGCAGTCTCCAAACTCTGCTCTCTGAAACAGGCCTTCTGAACCCCAGTCTCCAAGCTCTGCTCTCTGCAACGATTCTTCTGCTCCCCAGTCTCCAACCCCTGCTCGCTGTAACAGTCCTTTTGGAACCTATCTACAAATTCTGCTCTCTGCAACGGTCCTTCTGCACCCCAGTCTCCAACATCTGCTTTCTTTGTCAGTTTTTCTGCACCCCAGATTCCAAACTCTGCTCTCTGTAACTGTCCTTCTACACCTCAGTCTCTAACTGCTGCTTTCAGCAACAGTCCTTGTGAAACCTAGTCTCCTACCTCTTCTCTCTGCAACATTCCTTCTGCACCCCAGTATTAAACCTATGCTCTCTGTAATAGTCCGTCTGCACCCCAGGCTCCAACCTCTGCTCTCTGTAATGATCCTTCTGCACCCCAGTCTCAAACATCCGCTCTCTGTAACAGTCCTTCTTCACCAAAGTCTCCAAACTCTTTTCTCTGTAAGATCGTACTGAAACCCAGTCTCCAACGTCTGCTATCTGTAACTGTCCTTCTGCACCCTAGTCTTTAACCTCTGCTCTCTGCAACAGTCCTTCTTCACCTCAGTCTCCAAACTCTGCTTTCTGCAACAGTCCTTCTGCACCCAAGTCTCCAACTTTTGCTCTCCGCAACATTCCTTCTGCACCCCAGTCTCCAAACTGTGCTCTCTGTATAAGTCTTTCTGCACCCCAGTCTCCAAACTCTGCTCTCTGTAACGATCCTTCTGCACCCCAGTCTTGAACCTCTGCTCTCTTCAATGATCCTTCTGCACATAAGTCTCCAACCTCTGCTCTCTGCAACGATCCTTCTCCACCCCAGTCTCAAACCTCTGCTCTCTGCAACAGTCCTTATGAACCCCAGTCTCCAACAACTGCTTTGTGAAACAGTTTTTCTGTATCTCAGTCTGAAAACTCCCCTCTCTGTAATTCTCCATCTGCAACCCAGTCTCCATCCTATGCTCTCTATAACAGTCCTTCTGTACCTCAATCTCCAATCTCTGCTCTATGCAACAGTCCTTCTGCGCAGAAGTCTCTAACATCTTCTCTCTTAAACAGTCCTTCTACACCCCAGTCTCCAACGTCTGCTCTATGCAACAGTCCTTCTACACCCCACTCTCCATAGTCTGAACGCCTCAATGATCCTTCTGCACCCCAGTCTCCAAACTCTGTTCTCTACATCAGTTCTTCTGCACCCCAGTCTCCAACCTCTGCAATCTGAAACAGTCATTCTGTACCACAGTCTCCAACCTCTCCTTTCTGTAAGGGTACTTCTGCACCCCAATTTTCAACCTCTGCTTTCTGTGTCAGTCCTTCTGCAACCCAGTCTCCAACCTCTGCTCTGCGTAACAGTCCTTCAGCACCTAAATCTCAAACCTCTGCTCTCTGCTACAGTCTTTTTGAACCCCAATCTCCAACCTCTACTCTCTGCAACAGTCCTTGTACATCCCAGTCTAAAACCTCTGCTCTCTAATTTTTTGAGTTCTTTGTAAACTCTGGATTTTAAGGCTCTATCTGAAGTGTGAGGGTTAAAAATTTGTTCCCATGATGTAGGCTCCCGATTTACTTCTCTTATTGTTTCTCTTGCTGTGAAAAAACTTTTTAGTTTAAGTAAGTCCCATTTGTTGATTCTTGCTATTAACTCTTGTGCTATGGGTGTCCTGTTAAGGAATTTGGAGCCTGATCCCACAATATGTAGATCGTAGCCAACTTTTTCTTCTATCATATGCAGAGTCTCTGATTTGATACCAAGGTCCTTGATCCATTTTGAGCTAATTTTTGTGCATGGTGAGAAGAGGGGATTCAGTTTCATTTTGTTGCATATGGATTTCCAGTTTTCCCAACACCATTTGTTGAAAATGCTATCCTTCCTCCATTGCATGCTTTTAGCTCCTTTATCAAATATAAGATAGTTGTAACTTTGTGGATTAGTCTCTGTATCCTCTATTCTGTACCATTGGTCCACCCGCCTGTTTTGGTACCAGTACCATGCTGTTTTTGTTACTATTGCTCTGTAGTACAGTTTGAAATCTGGTATTGCTATACCACCTGATTCACACTTCCTGCTTAGAATTGCTTTTGCTATTCTGGGTCTTTTATTTTTCCATATGAATTTCATGATTGCTTTATCTATTTCTACAAGAAATGTCTTTGGGATTCTGATTGGCATCGCATTAAACCTGTAGAGAACTTTGGGTAATATCGCCATTTTGATGATGTTAGTTCTGCCTATCCATGAACAGGGTACATTTTTCCATCTTCTGAGATCTTCTTCTATCTCTCTCTTTAGGGTTCTATAGTTTTCATTGTATAAATCTTTCACCTCTTTTGTTAGGTTGATTCCCAAGTATCTTATTTTCTTTGAGGATATTGTGAATGGAGTGGTTTTCCTTATTTCCATTTCAGAGGTTTTGTTGCTGATATACAGGAATGCCTTTGATTTGTGCGTGTTGATTTTATATCCTGCCACTTTGCTGAATTCATTTATTAACTCTAGCAGCTTCTTTGTAGATCCTTTTGGGTCTGTTAAGTAAATTATCATGTCATCTGCAAATAGCGATAATTTAATTTCTCTTTTCCTATTTTTATGCCTTTAATTTCTTTTGTCTGTCTAATTGCTCTGGCTAGTACTTCGAGAACTAAATTGAATAGAAGTGGTGATAGAGGACATCCCTGTCTTGTTCCAGATTTTAGAGGGAATGCCTTCAGTTTTTCTCCGTTTAGGATGATGCTAGCCTGTGGTTTAGCATATATAGCTTTTACAATGTTGAGGTAAGTTCCTGATATCCCTAGTTTTTCTAATGTTTTGAACATAAAGGAATGTTCTATTTTGTCAAATGCTTTTTCTGCATCTATCGAGATGATCATATGGTTCTTGTCTTTAAGCCTATTGATGTGGTGAATAGCATGTATTGATTTCCGTATATTGAAACAGCCTTGCATCCCAGAGATGAATCCTACTTGATCATGGTGCACAAGTTTTCTGATATGTTTTTGTATTCGATTCGCCAGAATTTTATTGAGAATTTTTGCATCCAAGTTCATTAGAGATATTGGTCTGTAGTTTTCTTTCTTTGAAGTGTCTTTGTCTGGTTTTGGGATCAGGGTGATGTTGGACTCATAGAATGAATTTGGAAGAGCTCCTTCTTTTTCTATTTCTTGAAATAGTTTGAAAAGTATTGGTATTAGTTCTTCTTTGAAGGTTTTGTAGAACTCCGCTGTATACCCATCAGGTCCAGGGCTTTTGTTGGTTGGTAGTCTTTTGATGGCTTCTTCTATTTCTTTCTTTGTTATTGGTCTGTTTAAATTGTGTGTGTCTTCCTGTCTCAATCTGGGCAAATCATATGCCTTAAGAAATTTATCGATATCCTCGCTATCTTCTATTTTATTAGAATATAGGGTTTCAAAATACTTTCTAATTATCTTCTGTATTTCTGTAGTGTCTGTTGTGATATTGCCTTTTTCATCCCGTATATTAGTAATTTGAGTTCTCTCTCTTCTTCTTTTTGTTAGCATAGCTAAGGGCTTGTCTATCTTATTTATTTTTTCAAAAAACCAACTTTTAGTTTTATCAATTTTTTCAATGTTTTTTTTTGTTTCAATTTCATTTATTTCTGCTCTAATTTTAATTATTTCTTGTCTTCTACTACAATTGCTGTTGTTTTGTTCTTCCTTTTCTAGGTTTTTGAGGTGTAGTGTGAGTTCATTTATTTGTTGTTTTTTTCTTTTTATGATGAAAGAACTCCAGGATATGAATTTCCCTCTTAAAACTGCTTTCATTGTGTCCCATAGATTCCGGTATGTTGTGTCTGTATTATCATTTGACTCTAAGAATTTTTTTATCTCTTCCTTTATGTCTTCTGTAACCCATTGATCATTCAATAACATATTGTTCATTTTCCATGTGGTGTAGGATTTTTCCTTCTTTTTTTTATCATTCATTTCCAATTTCATTCCATTATGGTCAGATATGGTGCATGGTATAATCTCTACACTTTTATATTTACTAAGATTTGCCTTATGGCATAATATATGGTCTATTTTTGAGTAGGATCCATGTGCTGCTGAGAAGAACGTGTATCCACTTGATGATGGTTGGTATATTCTATATATGTCAGTTAGGTCTAGGTTATTGATTGTGCTGTTGAGTTCTATAGTTTCTTTATTCAGTATTTGTCTAGAGGATCTGTCTAATGGCGAGAGCGGTGTGTTGAAGTCACCCGTAATTATTGTGTTATGGTCTATTTGACTCTTGAACTTGAGGAGCGTTTGTTTTATGTAGATTGCAGCTCCATTGTTTGGTGCATACAAATTGATAATTGTTATGTCTTATTGGTGGATGGTCCCTTTTAACAGTATATAGTGTCCTTCTTTATCCTTCTTAATTAACTTAGGTTTGAAGTTGATTTTATTTGATATGAGTATGGCCACTCCTGCTTGCTTCCGAGGGCCATGTGAGTGGTATGATTTTTCCCAACCTTTTACCTTCAGCCTGTGTATGTCTTTTCCTATCATATGAGTCTCCTGAAGGCAGCATATTGTTGGATTTGTTTTTTTGATCCAGGTTGCTAGCCTATGTCTCTTGATTGGTGAGTTTAGGCCATTAACATTTAAAGTTACAATTGAGATATGATTTGTACTTCCAGTCATGCTTCTTTATTTATTTATTTTAGTTTGGCTAGTTTTACTTTTTTGGTTATTTTCCTCCTCCTTTACTGAGATACCTCTTGTTGTTAGTTTTGGGCACTATTTTTCAATTCCTCTTCTTGTAGTATATTGCTCAGAATGCTTTGCAGTGCTGGTTTTCTTGCTGCAAATTCTTTTAGCTTTTGTTTATCGTGAAAGATTTTAATTTCGTTGTCAAATCTGAAGCTCAATTTTGCTGGATACAGTATTCTTGGATGAAATCCATTATATTTCAGCGTTTTAAATACATTGTTCCAGGATCTTCTCGCTTTCAAAGTCTGTGCTGAGAAATCAGTCGTTAACCTAATTGGTTTACCCCTGAATGTAATCTGTCTTTTTTCTCTGGTAGCTTTTAATATTCTCTCCTTGTCCTGTATGTTGGCTATCTTCATAATTATGTGTCTTGGAGTTGGTCTATTATAGTTTTGAATGTTTGGGGTCCTGTAGGCTTCCAGGATTTGGCAATCCATTCCATCTTTCATCTCTGGGAAGTTTTCTACAATTATTTCATTTAATATGCTGTCCATTCCTTTGGTTTGAATCTCTGTGCCTTCTTCTAACCCGATGACTCTCAAATTTGGTTTTTTAATGACATCCCATATCTCTTGAATAGATTGCTCATGGGATTTAAGCATCTTTTCTGTGTTGACTATACTCTTTTCAAGTTGACAAACCTTGTCTTCATTATCTGATGTTCTGACTTCTACTTGATCAAGTCTATTTGTAATATTCTCGTTTGAGTTTTTAATTTGGTTTACAGTTTCCTGCAATTAATTCTAGGATTATAGTGTGATTCTTTTTTAAGATCTCTATCTCCTGGTAGAGCTCGTTCTTTGCCATTTGAATTTGTTTGTTTAATTCATTTTCAAAATATATTTTTATTGCTTGGACTTGCTGTCTCATGTCTTCTCTAATATTCCTTTTCATTTGAGTTAGGTATGCCTTGAGTTCTTTCCCTATCCCTGCTTCTGATGTTTCTATGTCCTCTTGAAGAATTAAGTTGTCTTCATTGTTTTTACTCCTTTTTTCTCTTGTTTTCTCATGTTGTCCCCGTTGCTTTCCAGCTCTCTTTGATTGTCGTGTTTCTACTCTCTTCTATAGATTTGTTTTGGTTCTGTATTACTCTGATGCCTCTCCTTAGTGTGGTTAAACTATGCCTGCTTATGTGGATTCCACTGTGAAGGAAGATCCGATGTCCGAGCTCCAGTGACGACACTACTTTGCTATGACCGGCCCCAGTTCCTTGCCTGGGTGTCCTGATGAGGTGGTGTGACTGGACTGTCTCTGTTTGATTTCAGCTCCCAGTCGCGGCAGGCAGGCGGTCTCTAGCCACCCAGTATCACAGGCCGCGGGCGGGTGATCGGTCACCTGCGGCCGGGTGTTCTCCTACCGCCCAGCTATGCGGGCAGTGGGTGAACTGTCGCCGGCGGGCCTGCAATTTCCAGCTGCCCAGTCTCGAGGGCCTTGCCTCTAGCCTCCTGGTTTCTCCTGCTAGCCTTCTGTAGCCGCAGGGCAGGCCGCACGAATCAGTGGGCCTGGATCTCCGGGGTCCCACAGTTGGCAATTGGGATCCCAGGCACTCTGTCCTTTGGATTTTTCCTGCTTGCCCCACCCCCAGCTCTAGCTAGACAGGTTTCCTTTCGGCTGCAGATGGGTAGGGGGGTTGCAGGTCAGGTGCCTCTAGTTCCCCCCTAGTCTTTATGCAGGCTCACTCTGATTCTCCCTCCCCCAGCAAGCCTAGGAGAAATTTTATGCGAGTTCCCGATGTATGGGGGATGGGCTGAGTGCCACACACCTGTTTTGTTGTTGAGATCTGTCGGAGAATGGCGGTGGATATTTCAGCTGTTCAAGATGCTGACTGCTGATTCCCTTGGTGGAGTGTCCGCTGTGGGGGATGGGACTGTACCGCTTCCTTCACCTTCTAAACTCCCGTACTCAGCCCGGGGGTCAGTGTGGGCTTGGCTGGCGGGATTCCACCTGATCGCAGCCGAGCCTCTCCCTGCTTTCTAATTAATGGCTTCCCTGGGGCACCACGCCTTCTGTAGCCGCAGGGCAGGCTGCACGAATCAGTGGGCCTGGATCTCTGGGGTCCCACAGTTGGCAATTGGGATTCCAGGCACTCTGTCCAACGTCTGTTCTCTACAGCAGTTATTCTGCACACAAGTCTCTAACCCCTACTCTCTTTAACGGTCCTTCTGCACCGTAGTCTTCACACTCTGCTTTCTGTATCAGTTCTTCTGCACCCCAATTTCAAACCTCTGCTCTCGTTAACAGTCCTTCTGCACCTCAATCTCCAACCTCTGCTCTCTTCAACAGTGCTTCTGAAACCCAGTCTCTGACCTCTGCTCTCTCCAACAGTCCTTCTACACCCAAGTCTCCAACCTCTACTCTCTGCAATGATCCTTCTGCACCCAAGTCTCCAAAGTTTGCTCTCTGCATCAGTCCTTCTGCACCACAGTCTGCAACCTCTGGTCTCTATAAGATCCTTCTGCAACCCAGTTTTCAAACTCTACTCTCTGTGAAATTCCTTCTGCACCCCAGTCTCCAACCTCTGCTATCTGCAACAGACTTTCTGCACGTCAGTCTCCAAATTCTGCTCTCTGCAACAGTTTTTCTCTACCCAAGTCTCCAACACCTGCTACTAAAAGAGTCCTCCTTCATCCAAGTCTCCAACCTCTGCTCTGTGTAACAGTCCTTCTGCACACCAGTGGCCAACCTCTGCTCTCTGCAATGATCCTGGTGCATCCAAATCTCCAACATCTCCTCTCTGCAACAGTCCTTCTGCACCCAAGTCTCCAACATCTGCTCTCTGCAACAGTCCTTCTGCTCCTCAGTCTGGAAACTCTGCTGTCTGCAACGATCCTTCTGCACCCCAGTCTCCAACCTCTGCTCTTATTAAGAGTCTTACTGCACCTCGGTCTACAATATCTGCACCCCAGTCTCCAACCTCTGCTCTGTGCAACAGTTCGTCTGCACCCCACTCTCCAAACTCTGCTCTCTGAAAGATCCTGCTGCACCCCAGTCTCCAAACTCTTATCTCTGTCACAGTCCTTCTTCACCCCAGTCTCTAACCTCTGCTCTCTGAAACAGTCTTTCTGTACCGCAATCTCTAACTTCTGCTCTATGTAAGATCCTTTTACTCCCCAGTATCCAAACTCTGCTCTCTGAAACATTCCTTCTCCACCCAAGTCTCTAACCTCTGCTCTCTGCAAAAGTCCTTCTGCACCCCAGTTTCCAACCTCTTCTTTCTGTATCAGTCCTTCTGCACCACAGTCTCCAAATTCTGCTCTCTGTAACAGTTTCTCTGCACCTCAGTCTCCAAACTCTGCTCTCTGCAACAGTCCTTCTGTACCCTAGTCTCCAACTTCTGCTCTCTGTAATAGTCCTTCTATACTGCAGTCTCCAACGTCTGCTCTCTATAAAGTTCATTCGGGACCCAAGTCTCCAACCTCTGCTTTCTGTATAAGTCCTTAGGCTCTCCAGTTTCCAACCTCTAATCTCTGTAACAGTCCTTCTGCATCTCAATCTCAAACATCTGCTCTTGGTAACAGTCAATCTGCACCCCAGTCTCTAAACTCTGCTCTCTGCAACAGTCCTTCTACACCCCAGACTTCAACTTCTGCTCTGTGTAACAGTCCTTCTGCATCTCACTCTCCAACATCTGCTCTCTGCAACCGTCCTTCTGCACTCAAGTCTCCAAACTCTACTCTCAGCAACGGAACTTCTGCACCCCAGTCTCCAAACTCTACTCTCAGCAACGGTACTTCTGCACCCCAGTCTCCAACCTCTGCTCTGTGTAAGTTCCTTCTGAAAACCAGTCTCCAAACTCTCTGTAACAGGCCTTCTGCACCCAAGTCTCCAACCTCTGCTCTCTGTAACAGTTCTTCGGCACCCAAGTCTCCACACTCTGCTCTCTGCAACGATCCTTCTGCACTCAAGTCTCCAAACTGTGCTCTCTGCAACAGTCCTCCTCCACCCCAGTTTCCAAACTCTTCTCTCTGTAAGATCCTTCTGCACCCCAGTTTCCAAACTCTTCCCTCTGTAACATTCCTTCTGCACCCCAGTCTCAAA
Organism: Ictidomys tridecemlineatus; assembly: GCF_052094955.1. NCBI lineage: Eukaryota > Metazoa > Chordata > Mammalia > Rodentia > Sciuridae > Ictidomys > Ictidomys tridecemlineatus. The sequence continues at coordinate 68,384 of NW_027522671.1, forward strand.
CCTCTGCTTTCTGTATAAGTCCTTCTGCAATCAAGTCTCCAACCTCTGCTCTCTGTAACAGTCCTTCTGCAACTCAGTCTCCAAATTCTGCTCTTTGCAATAGTCCTTCTGCACCCCAATCTCCAACCTCTGCTCTCTGCAACAGTCCTTCTACAGCCAAGTCTCCAATATCTGCTCTCTGCCACAGTCCTTCTGCACCTCAGTCTCCAAACTCTGCTCTCTGTAACATTCCTTCTGCACCCCAGTATCAAAACTCTGCTCTCTGCAATGGTCCCTCTGCACCCCAGTCTCCAACCTCTGTTCTCTACAACAGTACTTTTGTACAAGAGCCTTCAACCTTAATTCTCTGTAAGGGTTTTTCTTCACCCCGGTGGCCAACCTCTGCTCTCTGCAATGATCCTGCTGTATCCAAGTCTCCAACATCTCCTCTCTGCAACAGTCCTTCTGCACCCACGTTTCCAACATCTGCTCTCTGAAAAAGTCCTTCTGCACCTCACTCTGCAAACTCTGCTCTCTGCAACAGTCCTTATGCACTCCAGTCTTCAACCTTGATCTCTGCAACAGTCCTTCTGCACCCCAGTCTCCAAAATCTGCTCTCTTCCACACTCCTTCTCCACCCCAGTCTCCAACCTCTGCTCTCTGTAACAGTCCTTCTGTACTGCAGTCTCAAAACTCTGCTGTCTGTAACGATCCTTCTGCTCGCCAGTCTCCATCCTCTGCTCTCTGTAGTAAACCTTTTGCACCCCAGTCTCCTACCTCTCCTCTCTGTAAAAGTCCTTCTGCACCTCAGTCTCCAAGTTCTGCAATCTGTAACAGTCTTTCTGCACCCCAGTCTCAAACCTCTGCACTCAGAAATGATCTTTCTACACCTCAGTCTCCAAACTCTGCTCTCTTTAATACTCCTTCTGAACCCCAGTCTCCAACATCTGCTCTCTGCAACGATCCTTCTTCTCCCCAGGCTCCAACCTCTCCTCTCTGCAATGGTCCTTCTACATCCCAGTTTCCAAAATCTTCTCTCTGTAACAGTCCTTCTGCACCTCAGTTTCCAACATCTACTCTCAGTTAGATCCTTTTGCCACACAGTCTCTAAACTCTGCTCTCTGCATTGGTCCTTCTGCACCCCAGTCTCCATCCTCTGCTCTCTGTAACAGTCCTTCTCCACTTCAGTCTCCAACCTCTGCTCTCTGCAACAGTCCTGTGGCACCTTAACCTCTAAATGCTACTTTCTGCAACAGTCTTTCTCCACCCCAGTTTCCAACATCTGCTCTCTACAGCAGTCTTTCTGAACCCCAGTCTCCAATCTCGTCTTTCTGTATCAGTACTTCTGCACTCAAGTCTCTAACCACTGCTCTCAGCAACAGTTTTTCTCCACCCCAATCTCTAACGTCTTCTCTCTGCAAAAGTTCTTCTGCACCCCAGTCTCCAACCCCTACTCTCTGCAACAGTTCTTCTGCACCCCAGTCTTCAACCTCCTCTATGCAACAGTCTTCTGCACCCCAGTCTTTAACATCTGATCTCTGCAACAGTCCTTCTCCACCCCAGTCTTCAACCTCTGCCTTCTGTAACAGTCATTCTGTACTCTAGTTTCCAAACTCTTCTCTCAATAAGTGTCCTTCTGCACACAGGTCTCCAACCCTGCTTTCTGTATCAGTCCTTTTGCACTTACTACTCCAACCTATGCTCTCTGTACAGTCCTCCTGCACCTCAGTCTTCAAATTCTGCTCTCTGCAACAGTCCTTCGGCACCCCAATCTCCAACCGCTGCTCTCTGCAACAGTTCTTTTACACCCAAGTTTCCAACCTCTGCACTCCGCAACAGTCCTACTGCACCTCAGTCTCCAACCTCTTCTCTCTGCAATGGTCTTTCTACACCTCAGTCTTCAACATCTACTCTTTGTAACAGTCCTTCTGCACCTCAGTCTCCAAACTCTGCTCTCTGTATGATCCTTCTGAAAAGAAGTCTCCAAACTCTGCTTTCTGTAACAGTCCTTCTGCACCCCAGTCTTTTAACTCTGCTCTCTGTAACAGGCCTTCTGCACACCAGTCTCCATCCTCTGCTCTCTGAAACAGGCCTTCTGCACCCAAGTTTCTGAACTCTGCTCTCTTTAACAGTCCTTCTGCACCACAGTCTCCAACCTCTGCTCTCTATAACAGTCCTTCTGCAAGTCAGTCTCCAAACTCTGCTCTCTGTAAGATCCTTCTTCACCCCAGTCTCCAAAATCTGCTCTCAGTATAAGTCCTGCACCCCTTTCTCCAAACACTGCTCTTTTTAACTGTTTTTCTGCACTTCAGTCTTTAACAACTTCTCTCTGAAACAGTCTTTCTGCACCCCAGTCTCCAACCTCTGCTCTCTAGAACATTCCTCGTATACCCCAGTCTCCATAATCTACTCTGTGCAACAATCGTTTCGTACCCCAGTCTCTAACGTCCGCTCTCTGCAACAATCTTTCTGCACCCCAATCTCCAAACTTTCCTCTGTGTCAGATTCTTTCGAATCCCAGTTTCCAAACTCTGCTTTCTGTAACATTCCTTCGGCACCCCAGTCTCCAAAGTTTTCTCTCTACTATGGTCCCTCGGCACCCCAGTCTCCAACCTTGTTCTCTACAACAGTTCTTCTTTACCGAAGTCTTCAATCTCTGTTCTCTGTAAGGGTCCTTCTGCACTCAAGTCTCCAAACTCTGCTCTCTGTAAAAGTCCTTCTGCACTTCACTCTGCAACCTCTGCTCTCTGCAACAGTCCTTCTGCACCCCAGTCTTCAACCTCTGCTCTCTGTAACAGTCGTTCCTCACCCCAGTCTCTAAAATCTGCTCTCTGCGACAGTCCTTCTGCACCTCAGAGTCCAAATTCTGCTCTCTGTGAGATCTTTATGAAACCAAGTCTCCAAACTATGCTATCTGTAATGGTCCTTCTGCACTAGAGTCTCCCACCTCTGATCTCCAAAACACTTATTCTGCACCCCAGTCTCCAAACTCTGCTCTCTGTAACAGTCCTTCTGTAAATCAGTCTCCAACCTCTGTTCTCTTTAAGGGTCCATGTGCACACCATCTCCAACCTCTGCTTTCTGTATCAGTCTTTCTAAACCCCAGTCTCCAACCTCTGCTCTCTGCAACAATCCTTCTGCATCCCAGTCTCCAACGTCTGCTCTTTGTGAGATCCTTCTGCACACCGTTTCGCAAACTTTGCTCTCTGTAACAGTCATTCTGCACCTCAGTCTCCAACCTCATCACTCTGCAACGGCCCTTGTGAACCCCAGTATCCAACCTCTGTTCTCTGCAGCTGTCTTTCTGCACCACAGGCTACACACTCTTCTCTCAGTAACAGTCCTTCTGCACCCCAGTCTCTAAACTCTACTTTCAGTATCAGTTATTCTTCACCCCAGTCTAACCTCTGCTCTCTGTAACAGTCCTTCTGGAACTCAGTCTCCAACCTCTGCTCTCTGCAATAATACTTCTGCACCCTAAGCATCAAACTCTGCTCTCTGGAACACTCCTTCTGCACTTAAGTCTCTAACCTCTGCTCTCTTTAACAATCATTCTGCAACTCAGTATCCAACCTGTGATCTCTTTAACAGTCCTTCTGCACCTCAGTATCCAACATCTGCTCTCTGTAAGGATCCTTCTGAACCTCAGTCTCCAACCAATGCTCTCTTTAACAGTCCTTCTGGACCGCATTCTCCAACCTCTGCTCTCCGTAACAGTTCTTCTGCACACCAGTCTCCATGCTCTACTATCTGTAACAGTCCTGCTGCACCCGAATCAAACATCTGCACTCTGTAACAATCCTTCTGAAAACCAATGTAAAAACTATGCTCTCTTTAACAGTTCTTCTGAACCAGAATCTCCAAACTCTGTTCTCTGTAACACTCCTTATGCACCCGAATCTCCATCCTCTGCTGTCTGTAAGAATCCTTCTGCACCCCAGTCTCCAAACTCTGCTCTCTGTAAAAGTCCTTTGGCACCTTAGTCTCCAACCTCTGATCTTGGTAACGATCCTACTGCAACTCAGTCTCCAACCTCTGCTCTCTGGAACAGTCCTTCTGCACCCCAGGCTCCAATATCTTCTCTCTGCAATGATCCTTCTTCTTTCAAGGCTCCATCCTCTGCTCTCTGCAATGGTACTTCTGCACCCCAGTCTCCAAACTCTGCTCTCGGTAACAGTCCTTCTGTACCGCAGTCTCAAACCTCTTCTGTCCGTAACGGTCCTTCTGGACCCCAATTGCCAAACTCTTCTTTCTGTAATAGTCCTACTGCACCTCAGACTCCAACTTATGCTCTCTGTAGCAGTTTTTCTGCACCTTAGTCTGAAACCTCTGCTCTCTGCAACGATCCTTCTGTACCCCAATCTCCGAACTGTGCTATCAGTAACAGTATTTCTGCACTCCAGTCTCCGACCTCTTCTCTCTGTAAAAGGCCTTCTGCACTCCAGTTTCCCAACTCTCCTCTCTGTAACAGGCCTTCTGCACTCCAGTCTCCAACCTCTTCTCTCTGCAACGATCTTTCTGCACCTCAGTTTCCAACCTCTACTCTCTTCAACAGTTAATCTGTACACCAGTCTCTAACCTCTGCTCTCTGTAAGATTCTTCTGCACCTCATTCTCCAACCTCTACTCTCTGAAACAGTCTATATGCACCTCAGTATCCAACCTCTTCTCTCTGTAACAATCTTAGGCACCTAAATCTCCAACTTCAGCTCTCTGCATCGGCCCTTCTGCACCTCAGTCTACAAACTCTGCTCTCTGTAATAGTCCTTCTGCACCCTAGTCTCAAACCTCTACTCTCTACAACATTTCTTCTGCACCTCAGTCTCCAACCTGTGCTCTCTGTAACTGTCCTTTTGCACCCCAGTCTCCAACCTCTGCTCTCTGTAAGTATCATTCTCCACCACAGTCTCCAACCTCTGCTCTCCTCAACAATCATTCTGCACCTAAGTCTCCAGCCTCTGCTCTCGGCAACGATCCTTCTGCATCCCAGTCTTCAACCTCTGCTCTCTGTAACAGTCCTTATGCAGCTCAGTCTCCAAACTATGCTCACAGTAAGATCCTTCTGCACACTAGTCTACAACATCTGCTCTCTGCAACGATCCTTTAGAACCTCAGTTTTGAACCTCTCCTCCCTGTAACAGCCCTTCTGTACAGCAGTCTCCAAACTCTGCTCTATGTAACGGTCCTTCTACACCCCAGTGTCCAACCTCTACTTTGTGTATTAGTCCTTCTGTGCCCCAGTCTCCAAACTCTGCTTTCTGTAACAGTTCTTCTCCATCTCAGTCTCCAAACTCTGCTCTCTGCAACAGTCCTCTGCACCCCAGTCTCTACCCTCTGCTCTCGGTAACAGTTCTTTTGCACCCAAATCTCAAAACTCTGCTCTCTGTAACACTCCTTCTGCACTCCAGTTTCCACCCTCTGATCTCTGTAACAATCCGTCTGGACATCAGTCTCCAAACTCTGGTCTCTACAACGTTCCTTCTGCTCCTCAGTCTCCAAAATCTACTCTCTGTAAAAGTCCTTCTGCACCTCAGTCTCCAAACTCTGCTCTCTGTAAGATCCTTCTGCAACCAATTCTCCAAACTCTGCTCTCTGTAACAGTCCTTCTGCACCCCAGTCTCCAAACTCTGATCTCTGTAACTGGCGTTCTGCACCACAGTCTTATAACTCTTCTCTCTTTAACAGGCCTTTCGCACCCAAATCTCCAACCTCTGCTCTCTGCATCTATCTTTCTGCACCCCAGTCTCCATACTCTGCTCTCTGTAACAGTTCTTCTGCATCCAAGAATCCAATATCTGCTCTGTGCAACAGTCCTTCTGCACCTCAGTCTGAAAATGCTTCTCTCTGCAACAATCCTTCTGCACCCCAGTTTGCAACCTCTCTGTAACAGACCTCCTGAACCTCAGTCTCCAAAATGCTCTCTGAAAGATCCTTCTGCAACCCAGTCTCGAAACTGTGCTATCTGTAACAGTCCTTCTGCACCCCAGTCTCCTACCTCTGTTCTCTGCAACAGTCTTTCTGCACCCCAGTCTCCAACCTCTACTCTCTGCAACAGTCCTTCTATACCCCAGTATCAAAACTATGCTCTCTGTAACAGACCTTTGGCACCCCACTCTTCAAACTTTACACGCTATAACAGGCGTTCTGTAACCCAGTCTCCAACATATTCTCTCTGCAACGATTTTTCTTCACCTAAGTCTCCATCTTCTGCTCTCTGCAAAAGTCTTTCTGCACCCAAGTCTCCAACCTGTGCTCTCTGTAACAATCCTTCTGTACCGCACGCTCCAACCTCTGCTCTCTGTAACGGTCCTTTTGCACCCCAGTCTCCAATGTCTGCTTTCTGTTTCAGTCCTTCCGCACCTCAGTCTCCATTCTCTGCTCTCTGCAACAGTCCTTCTGTACCCCAGTCTAAAAACTCTGCACTCTGCAACATTTTTTCTGCACCTTAGTCTCTAAACTGTGCTCTTTTTTTTTATTGGTTGTTCAAAACATTACAGAGCTCAAGACATATCATCTTTCATACATTCGACTCAATTGGGTTTTGAACTCCCCAAATACATAATACAGACTCACTTCTGTTACATACTCACATTTTTACATAATGGCATATTAGTGACTGTTGTATTCTGCTACCTTTCCTATCTCCTACTATCCCCCCTCCCCTCCCCTCCCCTCTCAACATCCCTCTCTACCTCCTCTGCTGTTGTTCAATTCTCTCCCCTTTTTTCCCCCCACCCCCTTGCCCCTCATAACCTCTTATTATTTTGTGTATCACTGAAGGTCTCCTACCATTTCCATATGTTTTCCCTTCTCTCTTCCTTTCTCTCCCCCCATTCGTCTTAGTTTACTGTTAGTCTTTTCCTCATGCTCTTCCTTCCTGTTCTATTCTTAGTGGCTCTCTTTATATCAAAGAAGACATTTGACATTTGTTTTTTAGGGCTTGGCTAGGTTCACTTAGCATAATCTGCTCTAATGCCATCCATTTCCCTGCAAATTCTATGATTTTGTCGTTTCTTAGTGCTGCATAATACTCCATTGTGTATAGCTGCCACAATTTTTTTATCCACTCATCTATTGAAGGGCATCTAGGTTGGTTCCACAGTCTAGCTATTGTGAATTGTGCTGCTATAATCATTGATGTGGCCGTATCCGTATAGTGTGCTCTTTTAAGGTCCTCAGGGAATAGTCCAAGAAGGGCAATAGCTGGGTCAAATGGTGGATCCATTCCCAGCTTTCCCATGAATCTCCATACTGCTTTCCAAATTGGCCTCACCATTTTGCAGTCCCACCAGCAGTGAACAAGTGTGCCCTTTTCCCCACATCCTCGCCAACACTTATTGTTGTTTGACTTCATAATGGCTGCCAATCTTACAGGAGTGAAATGGTATCTTAGGGTGGTTTTGATTTGCATTTCTCTGATTGCTAGAGATGTTGAGCATTTTCTCATGTGCTTGTGGATTGATTGTATGTCCTCCTCTGAGAAGTGTCTGTTCAGGTCCTTGGCCCATTTGTTGATTGGATTATTTGTTATCTTATTGTTTAATTTTTTGAGTTCTTTGTACATTCTGGATATTAGGGCTCTGTCTGAGGTGTGAGGGGTATTTCTTGCCTTCTACTTTTTTTGCTGTTGTTTTGCTCTTCTTTTTCTAGGATTTTAAGATGAAGTAAGAGATCATTTATTTGTTGTTTTTTTTTTCTTTTTTTTTTTGAGGAATGAACTCCAAGCAATGAGTTTTCCTCTTAGAACTGCTTTCAATGTGTCCCATAGATTCCGATATGGTGTGTCTGTGTTTTCATTTTACTCTAGGAAATTTTTAATTTCCTCCTTGATGTCTTCTAAAACCCATTGATCATTCAGCATCCTATTGTTCATTCTCCAAGTTATGCTTGATTTTTCCTTCTTTCTATTATCATTGATTTTCAGTTTTATTCCATTATGATTAGATAAGATGCATGGTATTATCTCTACTCCTTTATATTGTCTATGAGTTGCCCTGTGACATAATATATGGTCTATTTTTTAGAAGGTTCCATGTGCTGCTGAGAAAAAGGTGTAACTACTTGATGTTGGGTGGTATAGTCTATATATGTCAATTAAGTCTAGGTTATTAATTGTGTTATTGAGTTCTATAGTTTCCTTATTTAACTTTTGTTTGTAAGATCTGTCCAGTGGTGAGAGAGGTGTGTTGAATTCTCCCATGATTATTGTATGGTGATCTATTAGACTCTTGAACTTGAGAAGAGTTTGCTTGATGAACACAGCTGCATCATTATTTGGGGCATATATATTTATGATTGTTATGTCTTGTTGGTGTATGGTTCCCTTGAGCAGTATGAAGTGTATTTCTTTATCCCTTTTGATTAACTTTGGCTTGAAATCTATTTTATTAGATATGAGTATGGACACTCCTGCTTGTTTCCGCAGTCCATATGAGTGGTATGATTTTTCCCAACCTTTCACCTTCAGTCTATGAATATTTTTTCCTATCAGATGCGTCTCCTGTAGGCAGCATATTGTTGGGTCTTGTTTTGTGATCCATTCTATTAGCCTATGTCTCTTAATTGGTGAGTTTAAGCCATTAACATTTAGGGTTATTATTGAGATACGGTTTGTTCTTCTAGCCATATTTGTTTATTGATGTTACTAAACCTGATTTGTTATTCTCTTTGACTACTTTCCCCACTATACTGTCCTACCTCCCATTGTTGGTTTTCAATGTTATTGTCCATTTCCTCTTCCTGTAATGTTTTGCAAAAGATTTTTTTAAGAGATGGTTTTCTAGCTGCGAATTCTTTTATCTTTTTTTTATCCTGGAAGGTTTTAATTTCATCTTCTATCCTGAAGCTTAATTTCGCTGGATACAGGAGTCTTGGTTGTAACCCATTTTCTTTTAGCATTTGAAATATGTTATTCCAGGATCTTCTAGCTTTCAGAGTCTGTGTTGAGAGATCAGCTGTTATCCTGATTGGTTTGCCCCTAAATGTAATCTGCTTTCTTTCTCTTGCAGCTTTTAAAATTCTCTCCTTATTCTGTATGTTGGACATCTTCATTATAATGTGTCTAGGTGTGGATCTCTTATGATTTTGCACATTCAGCGTCCTGTAGGCTTCTAGGATTTGGGATTCTGTCTCATTCTTCATGTCTGGGAAGTTTTCTCGTATTATTTCACTGAATAGACTGTTTGTTCCTTTGGTATGGAGCTCTGTGCCTTCCTGTATCCCAATGACTCTTAAATTTGGTCTTTTGATATTGTCCCATAATTCTTGGATGTTCTGCTCATGGTTTCTTAGCAGACTTGTTGAGCTGTCTATGTTCTTTTCCAGTTGAAATACTTTGTCTTCATTGCCTGATGTTCTCTCTTCTAAGTGATCTACTCTGCTGGTAGTATTCTCAATTGAGTTTTTAAGTTGGTTTATTGTTTCCTGCATTTCTAGGATTTCAATTTGTTTGTTTTCTATTACCTCTATCTCCCTGTGAAATTGATCTTTTACTTCCTGGATTTGTTTGTCAATGTGGTCTTTCATTGTCTGATTTTGCTGTCTCATGTCTTCCTTGAGACTCCAGATCATCTGAAGCATATATATCCTGAACTCTTTATCTGACATTCCATCTGTTGCAGCTATTACCTCTTCTAATGTTGAGTTGACCTGCATTGCTTGTGGTCCTTTCTTTCCTTGTGTTTTCATGCTGCTAATGTTTCTTTCTGCTTGGTGAAACTGTTGTGTTTATGAGTTTTTCCCCCTAATTATTTATATTGCTCTTTGTTGAAAAATTTCCCTTGCAGGGCGGGTAGTGGCTGTGCTCCTTTTCTAGTTGGGGTGATCTCAATACTGCGCTGGCGGGTCGCTAGGCCTGCTCTGTGGGTTGTTCACCGGTCTGCCCACCCTGCGCGTGCAGTTGGCGGCTCTGCTCTGCCACGCCTCCAATTGTGGTGATATGACTATCACCCCCTTGGGTCGTTGGGCCTGATCCGGATGCGGGTGGCTGCTCTGCTCTGCCCCTACTCCAATTGTAGTGGCATATCTACCATGCTGGCAGGCCTCTAGGCCTGTTCTGTTGGTGGGTCTCAGGTCTCCCTGACTCTGGCAGTAAGGGGAGTTGGGTGTCGAGAGTCCTTTGGTCCTTGCGGTCACTCCCACAGAGAGATTTTGAAGTTTCCCGGTAGTTTGCCTTGTGGGCGGGGCTATTAGCAGAGCCTGGAGGGCATGGCCATGTGCTGGGCAATGCGGGGACCCTTCTAGCTGAGTCGGGCCACCGGGAGCAACGTGAAGAGCGGGGTAGCTGTGTCTGCGTGGTTAAGATCCGGGCGGGTGGTTTGGCTGTTGGCCGAGCGAGAGCAGGGCCTCCCGGGAGAGCCGATATGGCAGAGGCATCTACCGGTTTGGGCTGCCACTCCACACTGGGATGCCGTCGCTTTCAGTAGCTGCTGGTGGTTGCAGGATTGGACCTCTTCGCCCGCCGGGGGGGCCACCTGTAGAGCCGGGTAGCTGCGACTGTGTGGTTAGGAACCGGGCAGGTAAGGCGGCTGTTCCCAGAGCGAGCACTAGGCCTCCCAGGGGAGCCCGGATGGCGGAGGCCGACTGCCGGTTAGGGCGGGGCGGGCCATGTCGCTCCGGGTGTCCGCAGCTTGCAAAAGTGTTTGCTGGTTGCAGGACTTGACTTCTGCACCTGCCTTATGGCCTTCTGTCTAGCCGGGTAGCTGTGGCTGCCTGGTTAGGGACCGGGTGGGTGAGGCGGCTGCTCCCAGAGTGAGCACTAGGCCTCCCAGGAAAGCCCCGATGGCGGAGGCCGAATTCCGGTTTGGACGGAGCGGGCCAAGTCGCTCCGGGTGTCCGTCGCTTGCAAAAGCGGTTGCTGGTTGCAGAAGTTGATTTCTGCACCCGCTGCGGGGCTACCTGTAGAGCCAGGTAGCTGTGGCCACATGGTTAGGAACTGGGCAGGTGAGGCGGCTCCTCCCAGAGCGAGAGCTAAGCCTCCCGGGGGAGCCGCTTGCTAATGGCTGCGGGACTAGACCTCTGTGCCCACGTGGCCATGCAAAATCCACTTCTCTGGGACAAACTGTAACTTCTAACAAACCTACCAGTTCACTGCAGCTCTCTTCTTAAGGGAAATATGCTAGAAGTTCCTCCGTAGTTAGGCTGCCGCTGTTCTGATGGGTCTTTCTTATGCTGTTAAAGTAGAGAAACTGGAATTGCTGCTTCCTCGCCGGCCTCCATGTTGGATCCCATGTTTTCTTTAATGGTCCTTCTGCACCCTAGTTTCAAACCTCTGCTTTCTGTATCAGTCTGTCTGCACCACAGTCTCCAAACTCCGCTGCTGTAACAGTCCTTCTGCACATCAGTCTGCAACCTCTGCTCTCTGCAATAGTCCTTCTGCACCCCAGTCTCCAACCTCTGCTTACTGTATCAGTACTTATCTACCCCAGTCTCAAAACTCTGCTCTCTGTAATAGTCCTTCTCCACTTCAGTCTCCAACCACTGCTCTCTGCATCAGTCCTGTGGCACCCCAATCTCCAAATGCTACTCTCTGCAACAGTCTTTCTCAAGCCCAGTCTCCAACCTCTACTCTCTACAACAGTTCTTCTGCACCCCAATCTCCAACCTCTACTCTCTACAATAGTCATTCTGCACCCAAGTCTCCAACCTCTACTCTATGCAACAGTCTTTCTGCACCCCAGTCTCCAACATCTGCTCTCTACAATACTCCTTCTGCACCCCAGTCTCCAAAATCTGCTTTCTGTATCAGTACTTCTGCACTCAAGTCTCTAACCACTGTTCTCTGTAACAGTCCTTCTGCACCTCAGACTCCAAATTTTGGTCTCAGCAACAGTCCTTCTCCACCGCAATCTCCAACCCCTACTCTCTGCAACAGTCTTTCTGCACCCCAGTCTCCAACCTCCTCTCTGCAACAGTTTTTATGCACCCCAGTCTCCAACATCTGATCTCTGCAACAGTCCTTCTCCACCCAGTCTCCAACCTCTGCTCTCTGTAACAGTCCTTCTGTATGGCAGTTTCCAAACTCTTCTCTCTGTAACTGTCCTTCTGCACACCAGTCTCCAAACCCTGCTTTCTCTATCAGTCCTTCTGCACTCAAGTCTTCAACCTCTGCTCTCTGTACAGTCCTTAGGCACCACAGTCTTCAAATTCTGCTCTCTGCAACAGTCATTCTGCACCCCAATCTCCAATCTCTTCTCTCTGCAACAGTCCTTCTACACCCAAGTCTCCAACCTCTGCACTCCACAACAGTCCTTCTGCACCTCAGTTTCCGACCACTGCTCTCTGCAATGGTCTTTCTACACCTTAGTCTTCAACATCTACTCTCTGTAACAGTCCTTGTGCACCTCAGTCTCCAACCTCTGCTCTCTGTATGATCCTTCTGAAAATCAGTCTCAAAACTCTGCTTTCTGTAACAGTCCTTTTGCACCCCAGTCTCCAACCTCTGCTCTCTGTAATAGTCCTTCTGTTTCGCAGTCTCCAACCACTGTTTTCTTTAGTGGTCCTTCTGCACTCCAGTTTCAAAACTCTGCTTTTTGTATCAGTCCTTCTGCACCACAGTCTCCAAACTCTGCTGCTGTAAAAGTCCTTCTGCACCTCAGTCTGCAACCTCTGCTCTCTTCAATAGTCCTACTGAACCCCAGTCTCCAAACTATGCTCTCTGCAACAGTCCTTCTGAACCCCAGTCTCCAACGTCCTCTCTGCAACAGTCCTTCTGCACCCCAGTTTCCAACATTTGGTCTCTGCAACAGTCCTTTTCAACATCAGACTCCAACCTCTGCTCTCCTTAAAAGTCCTTCTGTACTGCAGTTTCCAAACTCTTCTCTCTGTAACTGTCCTTCTTTACACCAGTCTCCATCCCCTGCTTACTCTATCAGTCCTTCTGCACTCAAGTATCCAAACTCTGCTCTCTGTACAGTCTTTCTGCACCTCAGTCTCCCAATTCTGCTGTCTGCAACAGTATTTCTACACCCCAATCTCTAACCTCTGCTCTCTTCAACAGTCCTTCTACACCCATGTCTCCAACCTCTGCACTCCGCAACAGTCATTTTTAACCTCAGTCTCAAACCTCTGCTCTCTGCAATGGTCTTTCTACACCTCAGTCTTCAACATCTACTCTCTGTAACAGTCCTTCTGCACCTAAGTCTCCAACCTCTGCTCTCTGTATGATCCTTCTGAAAATAAGTCTCCAAACTCTGCTTTCTGTAACACTCCTTCTGCATCCCAGTCTCCAAACTCTGCTCTCTGTAAGATCTTTCTGCACCCCATTCTCCAACCTCTTCTCTCTGTATCAATCCTTCGGCACCTCAGTCTCCAAGTCTCCTCTCTGCAACGGTCCTTCTGCACCTCAGTCTCCAAACTCTGCTCTGTAACAGTGCTTCGGCACCTCAGTCTCCAACCTCTGCTCTCTGTAACATCCTTCTGTAACCCGGTCTCCAAACTCTGCTCTCTCTAAAAGTCCTTCTGCACCCCAGTCTCCAAACTCTGCTCTCTGTAACAGGCCTTCTGTACTTCAGTTTCCAAACTATTCTCTCTGTAACTGTCCTGCAAAAAAGTCTCCAACCTCTGCTTTCTCTATCAGTCCTTCTGCACTCAAGTCTCAAATCTCTGCTCTCTTTACAGTCCTTCTGCACCTCAGTCTCCAAATTCTGCTCTCTGCAACAGTCCTTCTACAGCAAAGTCTCCAACCTCTGCACTCCTCAACAGTCCTTCTGCCACCTCAGTCTCCAACCTCTACTCTCTACAATGGTCTTTCTACACCTCAGTCTTCAACATCTATTCTCTGTAACAGTCCTTCTGCACCTCAGTCTCCAATTTCTGCTCTCTGTATGATCTTTCTGAAAAGAAGTCTCCAAACTCTGCTTTCTGTAACAGTCCTTCTGCACCCCAGTCTCCAAAGTCTGCTCTAGTAACAGCCTTCTGCACACCAGTCTCCATCTTCTTCTCTCTGTAACAGGTCTTCTGCACCCAATTCTCTGAACTCTGCTCTCTTTAACAGTCCTTCTGCACCCCAGTCTCCAACCTCTGCTCTCTGTTAATAGTCCTTCTGCACCTCAGTCTCCAAACTCTGCTCTCTGTAAGATCCTTCTGCACCCCAGTCTCCAAACTCTTCTCTCAGTATCAGTCCTGTACGCCAGTCTCCAAACACTGCTCTCTCTAACAGTTTTTCTGCACCTCAGTCTTCAACAACTGCTCTCTGAAACAGTCTTTTCTGCACCTCAGTCTTCACCCTCTGCTCTTTAGAACACTCCTTCTATACCCCAGTCTCCATACTCTACTCTCTGCAACAATCCTTCTGAACCCCAGTCTCCAACCTCTGCTCTCTGCAACAGTCCTGTGGAACCCCAATCTTCAAATGTTACTCTCTGCAACAGTCTTTCTCCACCCCAGACTCCAACCTCTGCTCTCTTCAACAGTTCTCCTGCAACAAAATCTCCAACCTCTACTATGTGCAATAGTCCTTCTATACCCAAGTCTCCAACATCTACTCTATGCAACAGTCCTTCTGCACCCCAGTCTCCAACATCTGCTCTCTACAACAGTCCTTCTGCACGACAGTCTCCAAACTCTGCTCTCTTTAACAGTCGTTCTGCACGTCACTCTGCAACATCTGCTCTCTACAACAGTCCTTCTGTAGCCCAGTTTTCAACCTCTGCTCTCTGCAACAGTCCTTCCTCACCCCAGTCTCCTAAATATGCTCTCTGTAACAGTCCTTTTTCACTGCAGTCTCCATCCTCTGCTCTCTGTAACAGTCCTTGTGTACTGCAGTCTCCAACCTCTGCTCTCTGTAATGGTATTTCTGCACCCCAGTCCTCAAACTCTGCCATCTGTAACAGTCCTGTAACTCAGTCTGCAACCTCTGCTGTCTGCAACAGTTCTTCTTTACCCCAGTCTCCATCCTCTGCTATCTGGAACAGTCGTTTTGTACCCAGACTCCAACATCTGCTCTCTGAAACAGTTCTTCTCCAGCCCATCTCCAACCTCTTCTCTCTGTAACAGTCCTTCTGTACTGCAGTCTCCAACCTCTGCTCTCTATAAGGGTCCTTCTGCACCTGAGTCTCAACCTATGCTTTCTGTATCATTTCTTCTGCACCCCAGTCTCCAACCTCTTCTCTCTGTATCAATCCTTCGGCACCTCAGTCTCCAAGTCTCCTCTCTGCAACTGTCCTTCTGCACCTCACTCTCCAAACTCTGCTCTCTCTAAAAGTCCTTCTGCACCCCAGTCTCCAAACTCTGCTCTCTGTAACAGGCCTTCTTCAACGTATTCTCCACCTTCTGATCTGTGTAAGAGTCCTTCTGCACCCCAGTCTCCAAACCCTGCTCTATGCAACGATCTTTCTGAACCCCAGTCTCCAACGTCTACTCTCTGCAACAGTCCATCTGCACCCATGTCTTCTACATCTGCTCTATGAAACAGTCCCTCTGAACCTCAGTCTGATAACTCTGCTCTCAACAACGATCCTTCTGCACCCCAGTCTCCAAACTCATCTCTCTGTAACAGTCATTCTGCACCTCAGTCTCCAACCTCTGTTCTCTGTAAGATTCTTCTGAAAAAACAGTCTTCAATGTCTGCTCACTGTAACAGTCCCTTCTGCACCCCAGTCCCCAACTCTGCTCTCTGTAGCAGGCCTTCGGCACCCCAGTCTCAAACTATGCTCTCGGTAACAGGCCATTTGCTTCCCAGTCTCCAAACTCTTCTCTCTTCCACGATCTTTCTGCACCCCAGTCTCCAACCTCACCTCTCTGAAAGATCTTTCTGCACCCCGTCTCCAAACTCTGCTCTATTTAGAGTCTTCGGCACCCCAGTCTCCAACATCTGCTCTGGGTAACAGTTTTGTACCGCAGTCTCCAAACTCTTTTCTTTGTAACGGTCTTTCTGCACCCCAATTTCTAAACTCTGCTTCCTGTAACAGTTTTTCTGCATCTGAGTTTCCAAACTCTGCTCTCTGTAACAGTCCTTCTACACACCAGTCTCCAACTACGCTCTTTGTAAATATCCACCTGTACCTAGTCTGAAACCTCTGCTCTCCACGATTATTCTGCACCTCAGTCTCCAACCACTGCTCTTTTTAACAGTCCCCCTGCACCTCAATCTCCAACCTCTGCTCTTTGTAAGATCCTTAAAAAACCTGGTCTCCAAACTCTGCTCTCTATAACAGTCCTTCTGCACTCCAGTCTCTAACCTCTCCTCTCTGTAACAGGCCTTCTGCACGCCAGTCTCCAAACTCTGCTCTATGCAACGATCATTCTGCACTCCTGTCTCCAAACTCCGCTCTCCGCAATGATCCTACTGCACCCCAGTCTCTAACCTCTAATCTCTTAAACAGTTCTTTTGCACCTCAGTCTCCAACTTCTGCTCTCTGAAAAATCATTCTGCACCCCTGTCTCCAATTCTGCTCCTTGCAACGATCCTTCTGCACCCAGTCTCCAACCTCTGCTCTATGTAACATTACTTCTGCACCCCAGTCTTCAAACTCTGTTTTCTGTATCAGTCCTTTTAAACCCCAGTCTAAAACCTCTGCTCTCTGTATCTATCCTTCTACACCTCAGTATCCAACCTGTTCTGTCTGTAACATTCCTTCTGCACCCGAGTCTCCAAACTATGCTCTCTGTAACATTTTTTCTATACCGCAGTCTCCAATCTCTGGTCTCTGTAACGGTCCTTCTGCACCCCAATTGCCAACCTCTGCTTTATGTAACAGTGCTTCTGCACCTCAGTCTCCAAACTCTGCTCTCTATAACAGTCCTTCTACACCTCAGTTTCCAACCTCTACTCTCTGTAACAGTCCTTCTGCACCTCAGTCTGAAACCTCTGGTCTCTGCACGATCTTTCTGCACCCCAGTCTTCAACCACTGCTCCCTATAACAGTCCACCTTCACCTCAGACTCCAACCTCTGCTCTCTATAAAATCCTTCAGATACACAGTCTCCAAACTCTCCTCTTAGTAACAGGCCTTCTGCACGCCAGTCTCCAATCTCTGCTCTCTGTAGAAGGCCGTCTGCACCCCAGTCTCCAACCGCTGCTCTCTGCAACGATCGTTCTGCACCCCAGTCTCCAACCTCTGTTCTCTCTAACAGTTCTTCTGCACCCGCGTGTCCAATCTCTGCTCTCTGTAAGAGGACTTCCGCACCTCAGTCTCCAAACTCTGCTCTCTGCAACAGTCCTTCTGCAAACCAGTCTCCAAACTCTGCTCTCTACAACAGTCCTTCTGCACCCTAGTTACCAACATCTGCTCTCTGCAACAGTTCTTCTGCACCTCAGTATAAAAACTCTGCTCTCTGCAACGACCCTTCTGCACCCCAGTCTCCTACCTTTGCTCTCTGTAACAGTCTTTCTGCACCTCTTTCTCCCAACTATGCTCTCTTTATGATCCTTCTGCAACACAGTCTTTAAGCTCTGCACTCTGTAACAGTCGTTCTGCACAACAGTCTCCAACCTCTGCTCTCTGTAACCAGACTTCTGCAAAACAGTCTCCAAACCCTGCTCTCGGTAATAGCCCTCTGCACCCCAGTCTCCAACCTCTTCTCTCTGCAATGATTTATCTCCACCCAAGTCTCCAACATCTGCTATCTGCAAGTGTCCTTTTACATCTCAGTCTGCAAACTCTGCCCTCTGTAAGATCCATCTGAACCCAGTCCCCAACCACTGCTTTCTGCAAAGGTCCTTCTATAGCGCAGTATCCATCCTCTGCTCTCTGGAACAGTCGTTTTGCACCCAAGACACCAACATCTGCTCTCTGAAACAGGTCTCTCCAGCCCAGTCTCCAACCTCTGCTCTCTGTAACAGTCCTTCTGTACTGCAGTCTCCAACCACTGCTCTCTGTAAGGGTCCTTCTGCACCAGAGTCTCCAACCTCTGCTTTCTGTTATCAGTTCTGCACCCCAGTCTCAAACCTCTTCCCTCTGTATCAATCCTTCTACACCCAGTCTCCAAGTCTCCTCTCTGCAACGGTCTTCTGCACTTCAGTCTCCAACTCTTCTCTCTGTAACAGTGCTTCTGCACCTCAGTTTATAACCTCTGCTCTCTGTAACATCCTTCTGCAACGCGGTCTCCAAACTCTTACTCTCTCTAAAAGTCCTTCTTCACCCCAGTCTCAAACTCTGCTCTCTGTAACAGGCCTTCTTCAACCCATTTCTCCAACTTCTGCTCTCTGTAAGAGTCCTTCTGCACCCAATTCTCCAAACTCTGCTCTCTGCAACAATCCTTCTGAACCCTAGTCTCCAACGTCTACTCTCTGCAACAGTCCTTCTGCACCCCAGTCCCCAAACTCTGCTCTGAGTAACAGGCCATCTGCTTCCCAGTCTCCAACCTCTTCTCTGCTCTCTGTAACAATCTTTCTACACACAAGTCTCAAACGCTGCTCTCTGTAACAGTCCTTCTGCATCCCAGTCTCTAAAATCTGCTCTCTGCAACAGTCATTCTCCACACCATTCTCTAACATCTTCTCTCTGCAACACTTTTTCTGCACCCCAGTCTCCAAACTCTGCTCTATGGAACGAAACTTCTTGACCCAAGTCTACAACGTCTGCTCTCTGCAACAGTCCTTCTGCACCACAGTCTCCAACCTCTGCTCTCTGTAAGATCCTTCTGCACTCCAGTTTCCAAACTCTGCTCTCTGTAACCTTTCTTCTCCACCGTAGTCTCCAAACTCTGTCCTCTGCAACAGTCTTTCTGCTCCCCCAGTCTCTGAGATCTGCTCTCTGTAACAGACTTTATGTACCGCAGTTTCCAACCTCTACTCTCTGTAACGGTCCTTCTGCAAAACAGTTTCCAACCTGTGCTTTTTGAATCAGTCCTTCTAAACCCCAGTCTCCAACCTCTGCTCTATGTATCTATCTTTCTGCACCTAAGTCTCCAACCTGTTCTTTCTGTAACAGTCCTTCTGCACCCCAGTCCCCAACCTCTCCTCTCTGTAACAGGCCTTCTGCACGCCAGTCTCAAAACTCTGTTCTCTATAGCAGGCCTTCTGTACCCCTGTATTTAACCTCAGCTCTCTGAAACTGTCCTTCTACAACGGAGTCTCCAAACTCTGCTCTTTGTTACAGTCCTTCTGCACCCCAGTCTCCAACCTCTTCTCTCTGTAACAGGCCTTCTGAACTCCAGTCTCCAAATCTGCTTTCTGTAGCAGGCCTTCTGCACACAAGTCTCCAACCACTGCTCTCTGCAATGATCCTTTTGCACCGCAGTCTTTAACCTCTGCTCTCTGCAATAATCCTACTGAACCCCAGTCTCCAACATCTGATCTCTAAAACAGTCCTTCTGCACCCCAGTCTCCAACCTCTTCTCTCTGTAACAGGCCTTTTGCATGCCAGTCTCCAAATCTGCTCTCTGAAGCAGGCATTCTGCAACCAAGTCTCCTAACCTCTGCTCTCTGCAACGATCCTTCTGCACCCCAGTCTTTAACCTCTGGTCTCCGCAACAGTTCTTCTGCACCCCAGTCTCCAAACTCTGCTCTCTGCAACATTCCTCCAGCACCCTAGTTACCAACATCTGCTCTCACTTACACTCCTTCTGCACCCCAGTCTCCAACCTCTGCTCTCTACAACAGTTTTTCTGCACCTCAGTCTTTAACCTCTGGTCTCCGCAACAGTTCTTCTGCACCCCAGTCTCCAAACTCTGCTCTCTGCAACATTCCTCCAGCACCCTAGTTACCAACATCTGCTCTCACTTACACTTCTTCTGCACTCCAGTCTCCAACCTCTGCTCTCTGTAACAGTCCTCCTGTACTGCAGAATCCAACCTCTGCTCTCTGTAACGGTCTTTCTGCACCCCAGACTCCAATCTCTGCTTTCTGTGTCAGTCCTTCTTCACAACAATCTCCTACCTCTGCTCTCTATAACAGTCCTTCTGCACCTCAGTCTCCAACCTCTGCTCTCTGCAACAGTCCTTGTGCACCACGGACTCCAAAATCTGCTATCTCCAACAGTCCGTCTGCACCCCCGTCTCCAACCTCTGCTCTCTGTAACAATCCTTCTGAACCTCAGTCTCCAAACTCTGTACTCCT